>NW_008607383.1:24354-25560 GCF_000691845.1 Merops nubicus | reverse complement strand
GAATGCGTGATTTTGGTAACGTACCCATGCAGGTGAGGGGAGAGCAGGCAGGAGTGAGGGTTTAGGCACGGAGAGGGCATTTGCATGTGCCTACGTGAGGTGTGCTGTGTTTGTACCCAGGCTCCCATCTGCATGCACCCAGATACCTCCTCCCTGCCCTTCTGGGGGGCTGAGCTGCCCCACGCCGCTCAGTGCCATCCAAAACCACCCCTTCCCTCCTGGCGAGCTGCTGCCACCCTGGGATAACTGCTGAGAGGATGGGAAAAATATCTTTTCTTAAAGGGCAGGTGATTTTTTGGGGGGGTGGGGGAAGGACTTAGGGCTGCCCTGTCATTTCCTCGAGCTCCCTTATCCATAGGAAGTCCCCCCCCCCTCCTCCCTTTCCCACCGCCTCGCCGAAGATCAACTTTTTTCGCTTATTGTTTCTTTGGCAGGTACTTTTAATGGGCTGGAAAATATTCTTCCTGTGAAGTTGCAGTTTTTCTGGGGCTTGAATGAGTCCAGTCTGCCATTGGCTCTGCCCAGCGCCTCCCGATTGGCTCGGCGGCCCACGGGGGGACCGATAAGGGCGGCTATAAAAGCCCTCGGCTCTGTTCTTGGTCCCCCAGCGAGCAGGAGCAAGAGGGGCCAGGCTGCAGCACGTCCCCGAGCTCGGCAGATTCCTTTTTCTCTCCCTGGGAGCACGTATCCAGATCCACATCTTTGCGCAAGCCGAAGTGGAAGAGGAGAGAGAGACAGAGAGAGAGAGAGAGAGAGAGACACATACACCAAAAAAAAACCACCCAACCCAACCCACCCCAAACCCCACACTTAGCGGAAACTTGTCAGAGAATGCTCCTAAAGTCTGGTTTTCTCCTGCTGCTGGTGATCAGTGCATCTGCATCCTATGAAGCTGAACAGAATGACTCTGTGAGCCCCAGGAAACCCAGGGTTGCAGCCCAGAACTCAGGTAACACCCAGCCAGGAGGGCTTTGAGCCTGATCCCTGATGTGTTGAACTGTTTCAGATATCTCTACTGCTGATTTTTCTTCTTTTTTTTTTTTTTAAAGTACAAAATCTCATAAATCAGGTTTTCTGTTGTTCATATACAATCAATAAAGGCTAAATTCAAATTCTATATTTTACAAACAAGTCTGAAAAAGGAGGGAGTGAAGTACGGAAGAATGTTCTGTGGATGTTCCTACTGGCCTCAAAAGAGTAGTACTA
>NW_008607383.1:9149-23991 GCF_000691845.1 Merops nubicus | reverse complement strand
CTGGTAGGAGGACCAAATATTAATTTAAAGCTCTGATTCAGGAGGATATTGGTGCAGAGCTGGAGAAGAAATCTCCTCCGACCAGGAGCTGGGTCAGGGGACCGGTGTGTGATCCGCTTGCAGGATGTAATCCATTCTCTCTCCTCCTCCCCCACCTACTAAATGAGTTCCATGTACTTTTTTCTTTCTTTTTTTTTTCTCTTCCCTCCCCTGCTTGCATGTATCTTTCTCTCTTCTCCAGTTGCAGCCGTACTTTGGTGTTAAATTCCTTGCTTTTTAGGAAGTTGATAAAATCCGTGGAAATTTGACTGAACCATTGTTCTGCCAAACATCTGTCTATTCAGAGAGGGGGAGAGAGAGATATGTGACTTTGAAGAATGCAGTAACCTAGAAACTGTCCACTGCTAGGGTTTATTTTCAAAAACTGATCGTTATCAGTTGGATGGCACCATAAAAATACGATTGTGACATTTAGCAAACTTGCTTTTACAATGGATAAAACAAAAATTGCTGGCGAGCCAGCTCTGGATGTCTCTACTTTGTGCACTATAGATGCTTAGATAAGTTGGACACATTGTCTTGAACAATGGAAATTAAAAATCTGTCTTCTAGTATCCTGAAAAGATATTAGGTCTCTAATTTGGAGCTCATTAACAGATGTCTTATTTTAGATCTGCAAGGCTCTGCAGCATTATACCAGGGTGTTTGCTCAATTTCCTTTTGTATTTGGTTGCTATAGAAACATAGGGTCTCACTATTGCACCGTGCCTAAAACAATAAGAGCTTAATGCATACGAAGTCTGCTGAAAGCAAAGTTATAATTTGAACCTGTGGAAACATAATTATGGGAATGACTTGTGCGCCGACGAGGTTGTGAACTGGGGAGAGGATGATCTTACCAAAAATTTCTCCCTTCAGGCATGTAAGCAAGAGAATGAGAAGGGGTTAATTGGGTGATTTTTTTTTATATATAGGTATATATTTCTTTCCCTTCTCTTTTCTGTAAAAACCCTGGTTATACAGCTACATCTTTAGGCTATAGCTTAGCTCTTAATAAGGTGTGTTCTCTTCCACCAAATGCAAATCCTCACTTTTCCCACACCTAGGATCTCGATGGGAGACCCTGGGTTTGCATTTCTTCCTAAAGAATGTCTCGTAACATGATCTGCAAAAGTAAATGAATATGCCTTGCACAGACACATAAGGGGACAGATGTTCAGCTTACCAAAAAAAAAAAAAGGTTAATCCCTACTAATTTCAGGGCAATCATGTGGCAATACTGCTGATTCATTGTTAAAATGCATAGTAGCTGCACTAAAAAAGATGGGATGACATGGATACCCTCCTGTTCAGACTAACTGCTGCCTCAATGATTTTAATTATACATGGTCAGCTCCATTACCTGAACTTTCTCTGCCCAAATGTCCCTTCTCTTTGCGAATCTTCAGCAATATGACCTTCTGTGGCTGTGCTTGCAAGCTGCTGGGTCCCAGGTTAATATTTAGCACCAAGCTGCTCGTTCAGGTCCTTTGGAGGGCTGAGAGTCGTCACGCAAACAAAAATCTTATTTCCAGAGAGTTGGTGTTTTTGAGAAAAGCACAGCCCCCTCCAGTGCTGCCCAAACTGGATTTTCCTTGCAGTAAGTGTGGATTTCATGCCAGCTTAGTGAAAAGTGATGGGTTTTCACCATCACTTCAGCCTCATCTTTAGATGAGGTTTGTGAGCCAGGTGCTCGGACCTCCCTTTGGTCTAAGACCATGGAGAAGCCCTCGCTGCTCTTCATGGGCCCATCCTCATTCTTTCCACCTTCTTTGGAGGAGCTCTGAACGAAGCTGTAAATCCACACGGTCAGAAGTAGGTTGGGATGGACCTGTAAGTGTCCATCAAGCCAAAGATTGTCAAACGTGGCCTCTCTTCTAATCCATATATAACCAATGGAAGGTTTTGGTCCTTGCAGCTTCTGTTCCTCCATTTGCTGGTGATTTGTAGCACGACTTGAGCCACCACCCCCCTTTGACAAAGCCTCTGGCCTCCCTTCATCACCTCCAGTCCCAAAAAGCAGCGAGGCTGCTGCTGGCTGGCAGCAGAGCGTGGCTCACCCTTGGGTTGGAGAGGGGCTCTGGGGCGTGGGGCAGCAGGGAGCGGGGTGTGACGTGGTGCCTGTGCCTCTCTCTGCAGCCGAGGTGGTTCGCTGCCTGAACAGTGCCCTGCAGGTGGGCTGTGGAGCCTTCGCCTGCCTGGAGAACTCCACGTGTGACACGGACGGCATGTATGACATCTGCAAGTCCTTCCTCTACAGCGCTGCTAAATTTGACACTCAGGTACAGGAGGAGAATAACCCCTTGCTGGTAGAGCTCCCTGCTCACGCCCTGCTCCAGGAAGGTGCTTTCACAAGTCCTAAAGCACGTGCTGAAACGCTTTGCTGAAGGGATGCCTCAATTTCTCTGTCCTCACGGGGCTGGGGGGCTGAGCAGGCTTAACCCTTTCTGTCTCACAGCCCTTCCCACTGCTTAGCTGCTCCTCTGGGCCCTGAGTTTGCTTTTTGGCTACAAGTGCATCCTCGGGGGCTCTTTTCTGCCGTACATTTTCCACACACTGCAGGCTATGTGTGAGGACTTGGCAAGGAGAGTCCTGTGGGGCGGAGAGCTGGGTTTCCTCTTCAGGAGGAAATATAAACGTTCTTCTAACAAAGTCAGGCTTCTGACTGTGTGACCTGGCACAGGGCTGGGGTTTGCATTGGAAGTCTCAGGGCCTGGGAATGCACGGCCAGATCGGGCTCTCCGGAGCTTTTAGGTCTGTTCCTGCAAAGCCCAGACTTCCATTGGCTAAATCTTTTGGGAACAGGAGCTTGCTGTTCTCTCTGGACCGTGTGCATCCCAACTGAAGCTGCTGTGAATGATAATGATGCAGGGATCGTTACGCTAATAGTTAATAGCAATAGCATTGAAGGGTCCAGCTCCTTGCCCTGCTGGGTCAGGGACCTCCAGCAGGTCTGTAATCGCAGCAAGGGTAATTAATCCACCAGCTATCAATTAATACCTCCCTTTCTAAGAAATCTGTTGCAGCTTAAGGCCTCTCTTCTGTTTCCAGGGAAAAGCTTTTGTGAAAGAAAGCTTGAAATGCATTGCAAACGGGGTTACGTCCAAGGTGTTCCTCGCCATCCGGAGGTGCTCCACGTTCCAAAGAATGATCTCCGAGGTGCAGGAGGAGTGCTACAGCAAGCTGGACATGTGTGGCATCGCCAAACGCAACCCTGAAGCCATCACGGAGGTCGTCCAGCTTCCAAATCAGTTCTCAAACCGGTACGTGGAGCTTTCCTCAGCTCAAAGGCATCAAGTGCAAGAGGGGGAAACACAGAGAAAGGAAAGGGAGGAACTGTGTTGTCTCTCTGCCTTTTCAAATCCTTGGGAAGTTTTACCAGCATTCTTCTGGTTCTCTTTTTTGGTAAATACACCTTTAAACATCTCCAGGGGAGAACCATAAAATTAACTAGACATACATTACTTCAAAGCCTGGAGTTTGTTTAAATGTTTGTTCTTTAGTTTGAATGCAGTGTAATGGTAAACAGAGCCTTTAAATACCAAACCAGTTGGATCAACGTAGCATCTCTGGCACGTTGAGCCCTTAAGAGCTTCTCAACCTATTGAGTCACTTCTGCAGGCTGCTGCCATCCCCTTTCCTTGGGATTAGGTGGCACCTCCCAACGAGACCTTGCTCTCTGACTTACCATGACCTCTTATGTACTGTAGGAAAGCTTAAAGGGAACCAGCCAATGTGCTCCTCTACAACCTTCTTCTGCCATGATCCAGTAGTTCTTCTTTTTCGTGACAGTCTGGTGTTCTTAATGGTCTCTTGTAGGGTTCTCTTCACCCTTGTCCCTTCTAGATAGCAAAGACTGCCTGCAGAAGTGAGACCATCACGTTGCTCCCTGGTACCTTTATCTGAGCACAGAACTGCCCTGTCCCCATCCTTCAAGGACAAGGGACAGAGAGAGGCTTCAGGGAGCTACTGCGGTCTGCGCAGTCACGCTGCAAGGGCAGGGATTTCTTCCTCTAAATCCTGGAACAATCAGTGCTGAGTCTTGTGATTGGGATAAAAGGGATCTTTTTGAACAGTTGGAGTAAATATGCTCTAGAATTTGAGTGCAAACAGACCAAGCTGCAATGTAACATGTTGGCTGGCTGTGGTGAAGGCTACAGCTCCTCTGGGGTGGCTGTTTCACTTGATCTAGAAGCATCTTAAGCCTCCAAACTTAGCCCAGGACAGGTATGGAAGTGATGTAGAGATGTTCCATCTCTGACCAGCAGAAATTTATTATAGACAACTTTATTCTAGTTACTACATCCAGAAAATTATACTTCTGTGAAGGCAAAAATTACACTCATGTGTCTTTCCTCTCTTCCTCCAAGCAAATTTGGAAGAGGTTGGTTCAGTGTTCCCCATGGCATCAGTGCTCTACAGGCTGAAGGAGCAGCTCAGGTTGACGTGATGGGTTGTAGGGTTGAACAGCCCTTGGCAAGGCTGTAGGGGCGTTGGGGTGAAGGGAGGGGGGGACCTGTGGACACTTGGAGGATGCAGCAGTGGTGTGATACGTGTTGGGGATGTTCCTCTCCAGAGGAGCGAGCCTGAACTGGAGCTGTCTTCCCAACAGGGAGGGAACTCCTCCCCCACAGCCGCCAGCCCTCGTCGAAGCCAAAGGATATTATGACATGTTGAGTAACAAAAGCAGCAGGATTTCCCAGCTAATAGTTTACACTGAGGTCTCCTAAAGCATCCTGCTTTCCCAGCCCCTGTCCCAACATAGCCACAGAATAAGAATGTGCCACTTGGCCTGGGACGCTGAGAGGAAGTAGTTAAAGGTCATAGCATCTTCCTGTGATTTAATCTCGTGGCAGGAGCAGGAGGAGAGGAAAATCTTGTTGCCTTTGCTTGCAGTCTAGCTACTGGAAGGCTCTAGCGAGCTGGTCGATGGCAGCTCCAGCTATGGAAACCACCAGGCTGTGTTTGTAGGAAGGAGGTGTGGGCAGCACAGCAGAGGAAGGTGGACAGGATCCTGTGAGGCTGGGATTGAGGTCAGTTGGGTGTGTGGCTCGCCCAGATTTCTCCATCATCAACTCCTGTGCACGCTCCAGACCTTCATATCAGAGCTGCCGTGCTCCACCGTGCCAAAACCTGCTCCTTTTGTGCTTCAAGTGCAGCAGAAGCTTTAACCTCACCTGACCTCCACTGGCTGCTCTAAAGGCCAGAGCTAAGAGTTAGGAAAGGAGCCTGAATGGGAACTCTCATTTCCCTCTTCCTTCCCCTCCTCCACCTGCAGGTTATTCTCTTCTCTGCTCCTGTGGAAAAATGTCACGGTGACCTTAAAGGCTTAAAATAAGTTCCCCGATGTCCTTTCAGGCAGAAGCAGCCCAGCAAACATGGGACTGCTCCTCTTTTCCCAACTCCTTCTCCCTAGGAAGGAGTCCTTGTGGACAGGGAGGTCCCACTTGCCAGCTTTGCAGGGCAGGGCTGAGTTGACCCTGTGGAGGATCATTCCTTTGAGCACTGCTCTCCAGTGCTGGGAGAACAGCTCAGCACAACTCCCTGGATCCCTCCTTGAGCCAGGAACACGTCCTGGAGCCTGCTAGAAGGTGGAGAAGCAGGAGGCAGGCGTGGAACAGGGCAAAGGACAAGGTCCTCACTTGTGATGTAACTCAAGGTCAGCTTGTTGGAAGTGACAAGTGGTTGTATGTCCTCAAGAGGTGTCCCCAGGGAGGACAGGCATCTGTCAGGCTCTGACTTGGACTCAGCTTGGCTTCTGCCTCTTGCTAAAGGCTGTGAGGGCCAGAGGGGAATGGGGCCAGAGGGATGGCTGCAGCCATAGGAAGGGTCAGACCAGCTCAGACCACGGGTCTCTTCAGTCTGTTACCCTGTCTGGTGATGGGCAGTGTCTGTTTATTACAGATACAATTATTTTTCTTCCTAAAGCTCTAGGTACTCAGGTTGTTTAGCAGAGTAAAAGACACACTGAAGCAAATCATTACATCCCCTTAGCTCCTCACTCTCACCTTCTTCCCAATCCCCCACCCTAACACCAAAATCAGCCGTGCTTGTAGCATCAGAGCTGGAGCAGCTGCTCCTTTAGGACAACGAAGTCAGAGGTTGGATGGGTTATGTTCCTCCATGGCACATAATCACACAACCATATCACCATGGGCACAGCATCTCCAGGGCTTTAGTTAGATGGACTTCAAAATTCTGATTCTCATAGTTTTGTTGCTTGGATGGGTCTCCTGGCTTGAGACCAGCTCTTACCTTGTTTCTTTGGTCTTGCTGATAGTAAGCACAACCTACCTTGGAATAACGAGTGGTAACTCTCATGTAGGTATTACAACAAGCTGGTGAGAAGCTTATTGGAGTGTGACGAAGAGACTGTCAGCACCATCAAGGACAGCTTGATGGAGAAGATCGGGCCCAACATGGCAAGCCTCTTCCACCTGCTGCAGACAGACCACTGCGCCCAAGGCCACCCGCGGGCCGACTTCGCCAGGAGACGCATCACCGAGCCCCAGAAGCTCAAACTCTACTTCAGGAACCTCCGAGGTGAGGGGTCCCCCCCGACCCACGCCAAACGCAGCTCCGCCGAAAGCCCCTAAACGCCCCGGGTGGAGCCCCCGGGGAGGGGGGGTGAGGGATGCTAAGCACTACCAAAGCTGAAGGCTCTCTTCTAGAAGAGTAATGCACCCGAACCAAGTGTACTGTAGCTAGTTTTAATAACGACTAGGAACTGGTTTTAGGTTTTAGTCATTCATCTTTTCTATTCCTCCCCAAGAAAACTTTTGCATGGGTCTGTGTTCAGTGTCTCAGCTTGCCCGCCGTCCAAGCGTCTCCCATCTCTTTTCTTCCCCACCAAAAAACTAAATACCCCGAAGAATCTTAGTCTTAAATAGAACCAAACAGTAGTCAGGCCTTCACTACTCCACCGTAGTGACTCTGCTAGGAGTAGGGTGTGCTACTCCACTGCTACACCAAACTCTCAACGTACTGTAGCGCTGCCACCGTTGGAGTCTGGAGATGTGGCACCAAGGGGAACAGCTCGTTCTCTCTTGCAGTCAGCTGGTAGGCGACCATAGATGCACTAATAACTGTTGCACATCCTAAAGATGTCAATGGAATTCGTGTTATGAATCTGTGCTGGCCATGGACGAATATGAATGTCATATTCCTGGTCTCTTAGTCTCATACAAGCCCCATCTTTCCAGTAGAGCTCTGTGAACCCATCGATTCCCCAAAGTCGCTGGCTGGGGATGGTTCTAGTGACCTGGCACCACAGGGCAAAAGGAGTTCAAACTAACCCCCCCACCCTGAGATGCACCAAATCAGGAAAGGAACATTTTGTACTATGGAACTGATGAAAAGAGGTGCCAGCCTATGGTTGAAGCTAGTCAGGAGGTTGCATAATCTTGCATTGTATTTAAAAGCTAACATCTATGTACTGTATTTAACTGTCTAAAGCTTTAAAAGAAATCTAACAAAAAAACAAACCCTGTCTTAAGACTAGAGTGTTAAAGGTCTTGCTCTAACTGTGGTATAAATAGTTTTAAAACCTGTTGTGTACTGTACATAAATTCCACAAGAGTCTGCTTAAAAGGAGCAGAATATAATAACTTTATGGCATAAACTTAGTTTTGTAAGTTGGCGAGTTCTTTTTTTTTTCCTGGGAACAGGATCTCTGTCATAGTCAAGAGTTCACATTCTACTCTGTGGCCTTTTTATAACAGAAGAGAGAAAATGTGTAGGACTGAAATGACAGGGCCAGAAACGAGCTTCTCTTATGGTTAAAACTGAGGGGAAAATAAATAAAAAAGAGTTCAGACTGGCCAGTCCTATCTCCACAGAGCTGCTGTGAGGGGTAGTTCTACCCAAGGCTGCTGGAGAGCAATTTGGGGGATTATCAGATGGCTGACCAAAAAAAAAAGCTGCTTTGGGATCTTACAGCTGCCAACAGGGTAAAACTTCCTCTAGAAAGTCGATTTCTGGGGAAAGGCAGGAAAAAAAATCCTTAAATCCCCTTGAGTTCAGCAGAAAAGCAGCGTGGTTGCCCTGCAGAGGACACGTTGCTGCTCCCAGCTCTGCCTTTGCTCCATCCACCTCTCCAGCAGCTTCTGCCAGCAGTAGCAGAGCAGCTGGACCCCAAAACTCTGCTCTGCACAGGAGTCTGGCCAAAAAAAAAGCCACGTTGTGGCATGAGATCAACGAGGCTCCAAATCTATCCCATCAAGAGTCTGTCTGCAGAGTGGATGACTCTTGCTCAACTAGAGAGCTAATAAAGGAGGGATCTATTTTTCTTTTCAAAATCTAAAGCAATATAACTTTTTTTTTTTCTCTTCCTTCTTTTTTTTTAAAAACCACAAAGCCTTTAAACAATAACTTGCTGCTAATATATTGAAACCAGATGCAGTGGCAGCATTTCTAATGTTGCTGTCTTCATTAAATGTAGCCCAAAAGTGCTGTCATAAAACTGTTAAGCAGCAAAAAAATGTTGCTGATGGTAGAGGGTTGTTATTTTATTGTTAATTTTTTTTTAAATACTCTGAATTGTGCCGTCCAGGGCAAGCAAGATGCAATATTGGTCATTCCTCAGTCAGTCAGGTGTAGAGAGTCCACCACGAAGAAGTTTTGCAAGGTGAAAACCAAAGGCCCCCTTGAATATCCCGACCCAAAAAGTTTGACTTGTGCTGAGGAGCTGATCCCAGAGCTGGTGTGTGTGACTCTCCACCCCACGGCTGCACCCTCGGGTGGGGGTTCCTGACTGGGGATGTCTGCTGGGGTTTGTGCATGGGTTGGGTGTTGGTTTTTGGGGGGAATGGTTACAAAAAGGTCTTTCCCTGGCTCGAGGCAGCATCTGAACAACCTCCCTGCCCCATCCCTGGAACCAGCCCAGGTGAGGTTGGCTGGGGCTCTGAACAACCTGCTCTAGTTGCAGATGTCCCTGCAGGACTGGACTAGATGAGCTTTAAATGTCCCTTCCAACTCAAGCCAGTCTACAATTCTCTGGCCATACTGGTGCTATGGAGCCCAGCTCTGGGTCACGTGAAGCAGCTCCTGTTTTGGGGTCCCACAGCCCCCCTGGGCATGCACCAGCAGAGCTCATTAAGGACATTGAGGACACTGAGGACATTGAGGATGATGCTCCTCGTGGCAGGTGGCTTCTCTGTTGCTTTGTGCATCCATTTCTGGAAAAACCCAGTGAAGGTGTACAAAGCTGATTTGAGGAGGGTTAGATTGCCCTGGAATATTTGGGTTATCATAGAACGCCTTAGGTTGGAAGGGACCTTAGAGATCATCTCATCCAACCTCCCTGCCTCTCAACTAGACCAGGTTGCTCAAGGCCTTGAACACCTACAGTTTTGGGACATCCACAACCTCTCTGGGCAACCTAGTCCAGAGTCTCGCCACCCTCAGACTGAAGAACTTCTTCCTAAGATCCAGTCCAAACCTCCTCTCCCCCTTGTCCTGTTGCTGGACACTCTTCTGACAAGTCCCTCTCCAGCCTTCCTGGAGATTCCCTTTCCTGGTAGGAATTTAAACTCATTGTCCCCTTAATATGGGTGGGAAGACAACTGGGAAAATAATTCCCCGTGCTGCAGTTTGCTCTGGTATCACGGGTAGACATCACCCACCCAAACCAAAGCTCTGCCTCTCCTCACTGCCCCTCACCAGCCTCACGTGTTGGTGAGAACCTCGACTCCACCCCCAGATTTTAGCACATCCCTTTATTTTTCCCCTCTGCTGAAGCAGCTGGGAAGCCACGAGCACATGCCCATGGAACCAACAAGCCTGGGCTTCACCTTGCCTAACTTCTCCACCTCACCTGAGCTGGTCCTTGAAAGCTCTCTCAGATCAGGGCAGGGGGACACGAGGTGGGACAGGAGCCTCCCCTTGGCTCTGGAGGACACCTGACTTGAGATGGTTTGAATTAGGTGAGCGAGATCCCCCTGGGGATGGGGAAGGAGTCTCAATATTAAGTCCAGCTATTTCACATTTTTATTTAATCTCTGATGCTTTATTTTTAATTGGGTTTTTTTTTTTAATTCTTGCCTTCATTGCAAAGTGGTTTCTCTTGGGGGCGGGGAGGGGGCTTCTCTAGAAATGTTTGCATGATTCTCATTGTGATTTGTTTGCACTTTAGATGTTTTGTGCCATTATAAATTTGCATTATGTATTTATAATTTAAAGATACTTAGAAGGAGAGAGAGAGTTTGGGGTTGTTTTGTTTTGTTTTTTGGGGTTTTTTTTTTTGCTGAGTACTGGAATAAACAGTGAGCATATCTGGTATATGTCATTATTTATTGTTTAAATTACATTTTTAAAGCTCAGTGTGTTCATATAAAGGTTATTTGAAACATATCATAGTAATGAGAAAGATGCAAGTTATTTTCTTTGCTTATTTTTATAATTAAAGATGCATAACATAATGAGGCCTATGTTGGATTTTCTTCTGCAATGAAATAAAATGTCAAATTTAAGGGTTTTTGGTGTCTGACTCTTTCATTGACCCTCACTGGGACTGCTGATTATGACACTACCAAGAAGCCAGTTGTTGGATTTACCTTCAGCTGGACATTGTGGCTTTTACATCAGTCCTGGGTGCTGAGTATCTTGGGTTCAGATCCTGCTGTGAACTCAAGTCTCTCATCTCACACAGTCTCACACAACAGGAAGAAGAGGGTGAGTGCAGAGCAAAGGTTTCCTCAAGGAGCTTTTTGGCCTCTAGCCCACCACACCAACTATCACTAGAATAACCCTCTGGATACCTTTGGTCTGACCAAAACTTCCAGTCCTGGACCCTGCAGTGTCCAAGTACAGCTGTAAATCCCAACGTCAGCACAACTCTCCTCATGGTTCTCTGACAGTGACCTTGTAAATTGTCTCATTTACCCTGATAACAAAATTAAGGCAGAACTATTTTTTAAGGAATCTGCCCATTACAGTACTTCAGGAAAACCAAAATACCTTGATTTGGGCTTTGATGCACGTGGAAATGTGCATTTACACCTCATTCAGGAAATCTCTAATTTCCAGTAGAAGATCAAAAAAAAAGTTTAATACTCCTCAGGGGAAGACTGGCAGAATAATTGAGTGACTGCTGCAAAAGCTACTGCAGAGTTTAAACAGCTCTTTCCCCCATCCCTTTGGGGTTGGAACCAAGGAATAAATATTAACAATACAGTTGGGTACCAAAAAAATCTCTTCTCCCCTCGTGTTTTGTCCAGCAACTTAGAAATTACTTTCCAAAGGGGCTGTTAAAGCTCTGCTTTTGCTGAAGTCCCTTTTTAGTCAAAAAATAAGTTCAGAATAAGGTACAGGGAGTTACCAAATCAGAATTTATCATTCTCTGCTAACAAACAAGCTGCTGTTGGACACAGCACTGGGAGCTGGTGCTTATTTGACATTGCTGCAAACCAGGGATGAGATGCCAAGAAATTGGACCTTCCTTGAGCTCCTGGTCACTGCTATTGATTGTAGATGGTGGTAATCACCCCCTCACCTGCTTGAGACCACTTTGGGAAGTCTCCCCGTTCCCAATTCCAGGTGAGCTTTGCTGTTCCAGTAGGAGTTGAGCTAATATCCCAGAAAAAGGCCAGAAGTCCTCACGCTGACTTCATCCAAAGCCAGTTTCATCAAGGTTCTCATAACACCCTTTCCCCAAGTGAAAAAGCTAAAAGCAGGAAGGTACTAAGAAGTGCCAGCATCACTGCTGCAACTAAACATCCCATCAGGTTGGTTTCAGAGGGAATATAAAACCAATTCCCATCTAGAAACCAGTGCCACCAAGTCACCCAACGTGCCAGGGGTCTTGGACATGGGTGTCAGCACCCCCTCGACTTCTTCATTGGCTTTTCCACTCATAGGAATCTCCCAATCATTTGCTGAGCACATGCACGACCCACCTTCCCATAAATCACTGCTAAATAAGCCACCCCACCCCACTTTCTAGCAGTAAAGGGAACAGTGTTCACTTAAAAAATGACCAAAAATTTGGGGGTAAGCTGTGAGTTATACATTGGGTGAAGCAAACCCCATTAACATCTCTGCTCCTGCAAAAGGAGTGCCTTGGAAACAGGACAGAGGCTTCCAAAAACCAGCTTTCCAAACGCTATTTTGTAATTAATAACCACTATAAAATAATTACCTTCAATACAATGAACTATTCCTGTGAAGTCTTCATCACAGATGAAGATTCCTCCTCAGGAGACCACAGCCCTAAAAACGAAACCACTCTGAGAGACTTTTTGAGGGGTTTGTTGGCCCAAAACACCTCACCCTGATGCATCAGTTTCCTTTCTCCTCCCAAATTCAAGCCCAACCTCGTGGTGGGGATTATGTGTCCTATAGATAAAAATGTCAACAGCTCATTTACAGAGCGTAGAAAGCAGGAGGGATGTGTCAAGGGAAGGGCTTTAAAAAGAATAAAGAAGTCAGGCTGCTGGGGGGGGGATTTTAAAATGTGTTTATTATTAGAATTATTAAATATTGAATGTCAGCTATGAAGTATTTAGTAATTAAAATTAAATATTATGGTTGGGAATTTAATGGGACGTTTTTACCCAATGTCCTCAACATAGATCTGTTGGAACAAGTCCAGAGGAGGGTCACAAAGATGATTCAGGGGCTGGAGCATCTCTGCCCTAAGGATGGGCTGAGGGCACTGGGGTTGTTCAGCCTGGAGAAGAGAAGACTCCAAGAGGACCTTAGAATTGCCTCCAACACCTGCAGGGAACCTCCAGGAAGGCTGGAGAGGGACTTTACCCAAGAGAGTCCAGAAACAGGACAAGGGGACAAGTTTTAAACTAAAGGAGAGATGCTTTAGGCTGGATCTTGGGAAGAAGTGGATGAGGCCTTGAGCAACCTGGTTTAGCTGAGAGGCATCCCTGCCCATGGCAGGGAGGTTGGAGATGTTCTCTAGAGTCCCTCCCAACTTCAGCCATCCTATGATTCTAAGTCCTGGGTACCATCTTCAAATGCAACGAGCAGAGCAGGAGTTAATTTTACCTGGCCAAGGCCCAAGGTACCTGACTGATTGTTGTTCTGATCTTGTCTTTTGGGTTTTTTGTAGTTTCATGACAAAACAGGGGGGAAATCATTTCAGATTTTCCTGATCCTCACCCTTCCTGCTCGCTTCTGAGCAAGGGAGGGACAGAGGGAAAGAGGGAGAGGAGGAGTGTGATCCTTGGCACTTCAAATGACACCAGGCAAAGCGACTGGGAATGAAATTTGGGAGCAGGCTCCATTTCCTGCCTCCTGTGAACTTGGAAATATAAAAAAAAGAACCCCAAACCAAAACAAACCAACCTTCCACAATATAATAAAAGGACATTGTCTTTGCCATCGTGATTCAGCCAGTACGACCGGGAATATTAAAGAAGTTTGTTTTTTTTTTTTTTTAAATAAAAAAAAAGCCATAAAATTACATAGGATGCTAAAAATAGAATCAAAGTGCAAACAAACAGACTCCACAGTGGTTGTTCCCATCGTGTGAGGTTCGACGGGCGAGATGCAAAAGGAAAAGGCAGAAGAAATGCAAATGGGTGCAGAATTTGGCATATTATAAACCACAGAACTCGTAGTCGCAGGACGTTGAGCCGCACAAACAATCAAGATTTTGATGTCTTTTGGTGTAAACTGGTAGCCAAAAATGATGCTGATGAGTTTTTGGGGGGGTAACACTGATTGAAACCCCCCCTTTCCAAGGCTAGATCAGAGAGGGGGATCCTCAGCACCTATGGACAATGTTGTTCGACAGCACAAAGCGCTCCAAAAATGGCTTTATTTCAAGAAATCAGCATTTTCCAAGCAGAGAGCTCTTCCTCACCTGGGTCAGAATGGCCAAACCTGGCCGGGTTCCTCCTCCAAAAGACCAAGTCAGGCTTGAGAGAAAAAATCAGATAATTTTTTTTTTAAACCCCCCCTTATCTGGGCGATGGGGAAGGAGCCGCGTTGCGAGCGGCTGCAGAACCTTAGGCAGAAAATACCTGGGAGAGACACGGGAGGTTTATTCCAGCCAACAGCTGGAAAAACTAGTAAAACCTGTAGGAGCTCATGGGGGGGAGGATCTAATTATTTTCACACAGATGGGATTTTTTTATCTTTTTTTTTTCCCCCCCTCTTTGGTTTTGTTTTTTTTTTTTAATTTTGAAGCAGGCTGAGGTGCCAGGATAGCCCAGAGTGTAGCTACAAAGGATGATCCCTGTTACCTGAACCTTCCTGCCTCCCCCTCCAGCTTTTCCCCTGGCTGGGACAGATGCTGTGGGTCCAGGCACAGAAAAATAAGCTGGTATGAAGGGTTATTTAAAGAGAAAAAATGATTTTATGTCAACCGCGCTCCCTGTGTTCTCAAGCCGGGAGAAAATTCCACTTGGTTCCTTTGAGTTTCCTTCAGGGTTATTTTTCATCTGCAAGCTCGGAGCATTTTGTGCTGTGAAAACAAACCCCTACTCTTCTCTCGATGGGCTGTTTGGCTTGGAGTAATCAACCGGGCTCAATAAAATCATCAGCCATCTCCAGCCAGTCGTGCCCAAACCCTCGCACGATTTTGCACTCCACTGGGGAATTCAGATGGTCTGAACCAGCAGAAAAAAAATAAAGCCCAGCTATTTGTTTTTATTACTGTGCTGATAATTAATCCTCGAAGTTTTTTTCGGGGCTTACAAAATCCTTCTCGGAGCCGTTGTTTGCTTAACTGCTTCACATGTGTTTCTTAAAATCACTTGTGTTCTCTGGCCATGATTTTCGTGGGAATGAGGTGTCCGTCTGCGGGGTTCGAGTTCACATTCGTGGCTAATTATCTCAGAAAGGTCCC
>NW_008607383.1:4507-9127 GCF_000691845.1 Merops nubicus | reverse complement strand
CCGCTGGAGAGCATGACCCCCGAGGGGCAACCACGCAGAGAAGCCACAAGCATGAAAATTTGATAAATCGAATTAATCTGCATGATAAGGGAAGAATAGAGATGTTCTCTTGGGTTTCTCATTCCTCCACCCCCATGCTCCAACACCCACGTTGCCACGAGCATCACTCAACCCCCTGCCCCACCAACCTTCCCCTTCGCTGGCTCCTGCCCGGGCAGGACGCTCCTGCCATGGCACCACCAATTTTTCCAGCTCTCTCCTTTGGGTAAGGATGTTGTCCTCAGGAAGGAGGAGGTTGAGAGCCCCGGTGGCTCGGGGAACAGAGCGTGGCTGGCTAGGTGGGGCTGCCATCCGTGAGTCAGGAGAGTCCCAACGACGCACGAGCGTTTCCCTCTCGCCACTCCCACGGGCGCCCGCGGGGACGGACACCCGCTGACACCATCAGCACTTTGATGGATGGGGCTGGAGAAGGGCAGATGTTTTATCGCTCCATCAGAGGAAAGGGCTCCGGGCAGATCCACCCATGAAGCCCCCGGGGAGATGCACCAGCACCGGAGCTGGATTCCCAGGTCAGGGAGCAAACTTCCCTTAAGGATGGGGAGTGGTACGTTCTGGCTGAAAAAATGAGATTACCAGAAGGACAATATTGGTTTTTCCTCGGGTGTGGGAAGGAGTTCTGCCCTGCTCCCAGCATTGTGTGCTCTCGTTCTTCTGAGGGGTGTATCTGGAGGTCACCGAGCTTGACACCGACCCCCCTGTTAGTCATGGATCAGAGTCAAGTGCAAGGGACCTTCTGCTTGAAGCCTCGAGGCCCCTCAGCACGCTGGGGAAGATCAGCATCCAGAGGAATTTTCCACAAATACCCAGGATTTTCCCAGCATCCCCTTTTGGGGCTGCTTGGGACACTTTGTCAAAGCCCCAGTTTCAGCTCGCTGACCCCAGCTAAGACGATCCCACCCCAAAAAACACCAGCCCTTCTCCAGCACAGTGGGACAGAACCACCACCCACGTCTCGCCGAGCTGCCAGGAGCATCTGGCTGCGCCAGCTCCCAAATTTCACATCCAAGCACAGCTAAAAAAGGCACATTAGTGTTGTAGAAATCCTGCACGCATCGGTGCCCAGCTTGATTTTATAGCAGCTAAGGGTTACATCTGCCATCCGAACAGCCAGCAACCCTCTCCTCTGGTACATGGCTAGAAAAAAACTCATAATTTCCCACAGAGAGAGTAAAATCTTCCCTACAACCTGAATTTCCAGCAGACACCAAGCGAAAGGCCAGCGGGAGCAGCTCAGATCCCACCACGTAGCTGGGCTCGGGTGAGATGCGTGTGATTTTTTTCAGCATCCCCAGATCTTCAGCTGATAGCACGATATGAATGAGTGAATAATACACCTGCATCATCCCAACACTTGGCTGAGGTCTGGGCTCCCCAAAAACCCCGTTCACCCCTGGGATAAGTTCAACTGAGCCAAACAAAGGGGTGGATTTGGCTTGAGCCACGCCAGGAAAGAAAACAGCGATGCTCTTTCTTGGGAAGTCATTTGGGGCTCCCAGCTCTGCTGGTTGATTTTAAGACCATTACTGATGAAATCTCAAGAAGTTTGGGATTCAGGCACGGTGGCAAAGGGCAGAGCTGAAGCTCAGTGTCCATCCCTACCCAAATCCCTGCAGCTGCCCTGCTGGGAACGGGGCGAAAGCTGCGTCAGCCCTCGCGCTGCATCGCTCCCCAGGGTTTCTCCTGCAGCTCCGGGGCTGTCAGGAAGCGATTAAGAAAGCAAAGGAAATAAAAACAAGTCAAAGGGTTTTGATCCCACTCACCCTCTTCCCCCCACGGCGCTGACGCCAGAGAGCAGGATTATTCAGGGTGCCCTTTGAAGCCACGCTTGCGTCAAAGGACGGCACCCGAAAATGGGGAAAAGTCTCGATTCCAGCAGGGATTCCAGGCAGAGAGGAGAAGGGGGTGATTTGGGACAGAGCCTCTCAACTCCCACGTGTTTCAGTCACTGCCACCCCATTTCCCAGTGCTGCTGTTGGGATTGCACTGGGCAGCCAGAAAACCAAAGCTGGTCTGGGCACTTCACCCCCCAAACTGGGCTCAGACCACGTTTGGCACGCGGGGACCACCCACATCCCCCAGCCAGGGGGCACAGCCCCACGTGTCCCACTGCTGCTGAAGGTGACAAAAAGACACTTTTCAGAGCAAAAGGGCAACTGAAAGGTCCATTCCTCCAAAACCACCCAAAAAGCCAAGGGTATTCTTTGCTTTCCTCCTCCCGGGAGGCTGTGCTGTGTTTTCAGCTGGTCACCTGACGTCACCCCACGCTGCACCTCCAGCTCCCATTTATGCTGGCAGAGCTCTAAAGATAGATCCGAGCAAAGATTATCAGCCTGAGAAGTATTAATAGGAGGCAGCTGCTCTTTAAAGAGGCTTTTAAATAACGTAAAGAAACTTTGCTGGATTTTTAAAAGCCTTTTAAGTGAGCTGAGCTGCTCCTCCCCTTCACTCGTACCCCTCCAAGAGCAAACACACCCCCCGTGGGTCAGTGGGGTTGTTCCTGGGGTCCTCCCCATCCTGACACCCCCACGGGCTCCTCGACTTGGCAGCAGGACCACGAACCTTGGGACAGGCTGGTGAGATGGGACAGTGTCCTACTGCTGTGTCTGCTGGCACAGAGGTGTCAGTCTTCCCTCCAGCCAGCACTGGCTCTGGGGTTGTTTAAACCAACTCAATGGCTCCTGAGAATCATAGAAGCAGAGAATTGCTTTGGTTGGAAGAGAACTTTCAGGTCATGGAGTCCAACCACCCCCCAGCTCTGCCAGGTCCCCACTGCCCCGTGTCCCTCACCCCACATCTCCACGGCTTGGGAACCCCTCCAGGGGTGGGGACTCCACCACTGCCCTGGGCAGCCTGGCACAGCCCTGGGCAACCATCCAGGGCAAGAAATTGTTCCTCAGGGACAACCTCAACCTTCCCTGGGGCAACTTGAGGCTGTTTCCTCTTGTCCTGTCCCTTGGGAGCAGAGCCCGACCCCCACCTGGCTCCAGGCTCCTGTCAGGGAGTTGTAGAAACCCATGAAAGGCAAAAATAACTAATGGGAAAGTCGTGGCTGTAGGAACCAGCTGCAGGGGCCCATCTCCAGCTCTGGCCACCATGGTATGATCTGCTTGGAGGTCAGGGTGAGCAGGCAGAGGCAACATCTCCCCAGCCTGCCCCGTTTGCTGGGGACAGGAGGGGGGACACTGCTCTGGGTACCCCCTGGCAGGAGCCAGGAGATCCCTGTAGCACCAGGGTTCTTCTGCTGGGTAACCTCATCTGCTTGCTAACTGAATAATGGAGTGAAACCTTAGCAGTGCTGCTCTCAGCCTGAAAATAAAACCCTCCAACACAGCACAAAACCCAGCTCGGGGTTGTCTGCACCACGAGGGTACCAACTAAACCCCATCTTCACATCAAACCAGCGAGTGTCCACGTGGCTCCCAGGGCAGAAAAACACAGCAGCAGGGACACCAAGGTGCTGCCACCCAGCCCCGAGCGCAGACAGGAGCTTCTGACCCTCCACAGGCACCATCCACACACTTGGCTTTTTAAGGAGCTTCTTCCTTTTGGCAGCATTTGAGTGGAAAGTGGAAAATTTTGGAGCTCACCTCAGAGCTGACGGTCCTGGGGTTAATCCTGAGGGTTTTTTGTTGGAGTTTTTTTCTTTGACATTAAATCCCAAAGAGGATGCTACAAACACAAGCACCAAACAGGCTGCTGGAGTTGACCTCCAAGTGCTTCAGCACGTATTCTGCTCCAGCTCAGGAAGTTGCTCACAGCCAGTTTATACATTTTAAGGGTGGGTAGGTTGACAAATAGGAAATCTATGACATGTAATAGCTGATAAAGCATGATGCATTTCCCCCTGCCCTGTGAAATAGTTGAGGCTGAATTTTATTTAAATATTAGCATGCCTGGGATTTCAGCGTGTGACATCCACGGATGACATCAGAGAGGGAGGAAAAAAAATTAAGCAATTCTCCTTATTTTAAGGAGCTGACTTAGCCCAGATTATTTTAAGCTCCATTTTTTGGCCCAGCATCCAAGCGCTCGTTCTTCAATCTAAATAAACATCTCTCATTTAAAAAGGAAAAAAAAAAAGATAATAAGGCAAAACAAAGCAAAACACAAACCCCACAGATGTGGTGAGCCCCGTGGTGGTTCCAAAAGCAGAAAGCCAACCCCGAGCACGTCCAACCCCTCAACCGGCAGGCCTGTCACAGGCAGTGATGAGGAACACTCCTGCAGAGCTGGTACCTGGCAATCCATGGGGCAGACTGTGCTGGGGCCGGGGGGGGGAGTGTGGGGTGAGGGAGCACCCCCCTTTCTTTGTGTGAGAGGTTTGGGGAGATGGAGGTGGAAAGTTGGAGGAAACAGAGCTCGGCTTCTCCCCGACCCTCAACACCTTTCCAAAGCTCTTCTCCCGTGGGGAGGATTTTACACCCCACTTCCAGGGCTGGGGGGTTGGGGGGTGACCCCCAGGATGCCTTCAGGGTGCTGCTCTGCATGCTGAAAGCTGGGGAGGCACAGACCAAATCCCCCCTCCCCGAGGAGCAGATGCTCCCAAACACCCCACACCCT
>NW_008607383.1:0-4407 GCF_000691845.1 Merops nubicus | reverse complement strand
AGAACCCCCGCGGAGGCGCCCCCCAGCTCCTCTGCCCGCGGCAGCAGCAGGTTGCAGCTGCAGGAAGCCCCGGGATGAGTTTGGGATGCTCCAACCTTAACGGAGCTCCTGGTGGGCGAGCTGATGGACTGGGCTCCTGCTGGGACCCACTGGGAGCCGTGGGGGAGGCTGGGAGGGGGCGGTGTGGCCGCCGGCAGCCCCTCCTGCTCTCCCCGTGCTTTCAGCAAGCCGCAGGGTGATGCTCTTCTGGGTTTTTTTTCCCCCCCCCAATTCTTTTTCTGGCAGCAGCTCTGCTCCTTGCCCGAGGAGCTCAGCCACGGCTCTTGTGCCATCTGCTGACCAAAGGCCGCCTGCTCCATGGCCCCACCCCACCACAGCACACAGCACCCAGCACCCAGCACCCTCCCCAGCCTGCCTGCACCCATCCCCTCCCCTCTGGCAGCCCCCGGTGCCTCTCTTGCCTCGCTCCTGCCAACACCTCCTGACCTGATGCAGCCCTGGGAATTTGGCTAAAGCCCAGGAAGCCCGAGATGAGAAAATCCTGCTCCTTGGTCACCCAGCCTACAGCCATCCAGGAGGTCCCAGGAGAGGGGGAGGATGGGGGAAGGCTGCACCCCGGCTGCTTTCAGGCTTGTTTTTGCAGGGAAAGCGGGTAGAAATGGGAAGAGTTTGGTCAAAATATCTGAGTGTACAATCCCAGACTGGATTGGGTGGGAAGGGACCTTTAAAGCCCCCTCATCCAACCCCCTGCGGGGAGCAGGGACAGCCCCAACCAGAGCAGGGTGCTCAGAGCTTGGTCCAACCTCCCCTGGGATGGTTCCAGGGATGGGGCAGCGACCACCTCTCTGGGCAACCTGCAACAGGAGCTCCCCACCCTCAGCATCCACAATTTCTTCCTTCTCTCTAGTCTCAATCTCCCTCTTTCAGTTCAAACCATCCCTCCTTGTCCTGTCCCAACAGGTCCTGCTCAAAACTCTGTCCCCAGCCCGGGCTGAGGAGCAGGGAGCCCCGTGGGGGGATGAAGGATGCTCCCTGTAGTTGTCTCACTACACAAAGTGACAGACAAGTCCCCAAAATGGAATTTTTGTGAGTTCAAATCGCCCCCATCTGCCAGCACCGTGGGACACTGAATTATTCATCATGTTTCACCCAAATAATCCCTTTCAGAAAGAACTCCCCAGCTTCAAAGCTGTCGAGAGCAGTTTTAACACCGAGCAGCCTCTTCAAATCCCAAGTGTAGGAACAACAAACCCCCCAAAACCTCCTCAGATCCTGCCTGGCCCCTCTCCTCTCTAACACCGTGGGTGAAGGAGCACAGGGGGGACTTTGTTCCCCCCCTTTTTCAGTGCTTTGGAGTTTAGGGGAGCAAAGCTGCACATCTCCAGTGTCCAAGCAGAGGGCACTGCTGGCTCATCAGCTGAGCCAGGGCTCTGCTGGAGGAGTTTGGTTTAAATCAGTCCCAAAGCCCTCCTGGCACAGGAAACCTCCTCCAGGAGCAGCTGAGAAACCCTCTCTCGCTCTAATCCACTGGATAGAGCGACAGATCCCCCAAAATCCAGGAATAATTGATTTAAAAAAAAAATTACAACTAGAGATGATAAATCTCAGCCCAACAGGAGGGGAGCAGCACATCTGGGAAGAGCTGCCTTGTCTCAAAAGGGGAAAAGCTGGCTGAAATGGGGGGGAAAGGCATAAAGAGAGGGCAGGAGATGCCAGCCTGCCCCAATTTTGCCTGCGTTCATCACGTCCAGATGTCCTTCCACCCTCCCCACACCCAGCCTGGCAGAGACGTGGCCTTGGTCCCCAGCCAGGCAGAGAGCAGGTTCTCCCTGAAAACTTGCTAAAGTTACAAAGTTATACTTATCCCACAGATTCTGACAAGAAGCACATTTTTCTGCCTGTTCTTTGTTGTTTTTTTTTTCCCCTGATGTTTATTAGCCAGCCTTGGAGAGGGAATCTGCTTTCCCTCAGCCGCCTGCAGCTCGCTCTCAGCATTCACTTCCATTTTCTCTGCTTTTTGTTTTATTTCCCTGATGAAGAAGGATGGGACAGAGCTGGTGAGAAAAAAAAATTAAAAGGATATAAAAAAAAATTAATAAATTTAGTTTCAGCTGCATCAAAGCATTCACAGACTCCTTAGAGATGTCTATACAGGTGCTTGCAACCCACCTCCCTCCTTATTCCCTTTGTTCCTACTCTATTCCCACTATTCCCATCCGTCAGTATTCCCATTATTCCCTTTCTCTGAGCACTTTAAACCCAAAATCTAGCAGGGCAGGAGTGCCACAGGAGGGCTGGCTGCCCCACCACACTCCTGGCAGGCAGAGTCAGGTTTCCAGGGCCTCGGATGTTCCCCCGACATCGCATCGGGATCCTGATGTGTCCCAGAGATAGCTGCCAGAAATCAGATACTTTGGGAGCTGTGCTTGCCCTGCTGCCATAGAAATCCTCCCGTTTCAGCACACGACGGTGGCTAGAAGCAGCTTTCTCCTGATTTCATCTAACCTAGTTAAAAAGAGGAGTAATGTCCCTGGAGAGTTGTAATAGAATTAACTTGCCAGTCAAAAAAAAAAGCAGCCGATGATTTACGATGGCCTCTGATAGGTCCTCTCAGCCTCCTTCCCAGAAATCCCCAAGTGGCTTCTGGCTGCCAAAATGCAGCAGCTGAGAGCTGAGGTCCAGCCCCAGCACCATGAAACCCCCCAAGCCCTCTTGCTGCCAACATCTGGGCACTGGGCAAGCTCCTGGGCATGGAGCAGAGCCAGGGCTGGGCTCGGTGGCAGCTTTTGGCAGGGGAACTCCTGCAGAGCTGATTTCCAAGACCCATCCAAACCTCGGGATACTTCGGAGACCACAAGGGAGGGAGGGCTGGATGTGACCCGTGGGGGCACAGGGGGCAGGATGGGGAGCAGCCAGCACAGCCCCACGACCATCCCAGGCACCCATCCTGCCCCGTTGCCAGCTGCTCGGTGTCAAGCTCCCTTTTCCTTCCTTTTTCCTTCCCTCTCCCCTGTCTCAACCCACCCAGATCCTGGTTTCCCTGCAGGTCCTGAGAGCCAAACTCCAGTTTCTCCATTAACCTCGGCCATTAGGGGCGGATAAAGCTACTTACCCCAATTCCTTCCTGCTCGTCTCGATCCCAGCCAAGCATTTTACCTTGGCGCCGGCTGCCTCCTGCCATCAACAACCCAAGGTGTAAAGTTACTCTCTGTTTGCTCTCCCCTTTTGGCGTTTTCCAGTCCCAAACAAGCCGTTTAGACGTGGCCATGAATCCAGCCGGGGACTTGGGAAGGGGATTTGTGAATCAGAGGATGGATTTGCAGGAGTTAACCTTGCCCCTGGGGACCAGGCTGAAGGGGGCACAAAGATGCTGCCCTGCCGAGCTCAGCCCGAGGAGCCTGGGTTGATTTAAGTGAGCTGCAGTGTTGTTCCTGCCCAGGATTAGAAATTTTAGGGTCTAAGCAACAAACTACCCAAGAAAAAGCTAAAAAACCCAATTTCCAGGTATCCTTTCAGCAGGCAAAAGTCACACTGAAAAACCCACACCCCTCCCCAGTGTAAAGAGAGCAGGATGAGGCCCACAGCATGGCACAGCACAACCTGGAGGCATCTCAGAGGGGGCTGAGGGCTTTCTAGGAGGGCAAATCAAAAGGAATTCCTTGAGCAGCTTTGCCCCCACCAGAGGGATTCAGCAGCTGCTGCACCGTGGGCTGTGGTGGCATCACCACACGCCGTGAAACCCTCCTGGGGAAGGTGAGCTGGTGTTCCACATGCTGTATGTGCTCCTAATTCCTCCTTTCCACAGGAAAATAAGCCACCGTGTGCAGGGATGTCCCAGGGGCACAAATACCCAGCCCTACAACCATGGACTACAGGGCTGGGCGTGAGCCCCCTGCATCACACAGAGATGAGGAGCAGCCGAAAGGGGCTGAAAGCTCTTTTCCCCCAAAGCCACTGTATTTATTTTTCCCTCCTGTTCCAGCCCCTCACTTCCTTGGCCTGCTTTTGGGTAGTTTATTTATTCAGCCTCCCCTAACAGTCCGGTTTGGCTATTTCGGGGGTGCGAGAGATACCGACCCAACCCAGACAGAAACTAGCTCTGCTCTGTCAGGGCTATCAGCAAACACCAGCCCCTGAGGCCAGCCAGGAATTTTAATTGAAGTAGCCGGTCACTGGGCTCAGATAAGGCCCAGCATCACCCCACAACTGCAGGGGCTCCCCACTGCCCCACGGAGCCACCAGGATCTGGCCCCCGCTCCCCTCACTCGTGTTGGGGGGTCCCCAGCCCAGCTCCACGCCCCAGAGAGGGCTCTGCCAGCTCAGCGTCCACCCACCAAGGCAGCACTGGGGCAAACTGGGAGGAAACTGGGGCCCAGTGCTGCTGTCAATGGGCAGCTCACGTTGGGG
>NW_008607382.1:0-18758 GCF_000691845.1 Merops nubicus | reverse complement strand
TTGTTTTCAAACCATTACAGGGGGGAAAAAATTTTGGTTTTGTCTTACTCCAGAAATTTCTTTTTTGGCTACTCCAAGCTGAGAGTGTTGTTACTTCTGTAGTGAAGTTTTAGCAATCCCCATCCACAGTTCATTTCAGCACTATTAATTTTTAAATCAAAGCGAGATAAAGTGCTTAGCAGAGATCTCTGTTTTTCTGTGTCTGCATTTCATTGGGATCAGAAACCAACTCCCTTTCTGGACTGGGGACAGCATCCCTGTTTTAAGGCCAGGCTGCAGAACCGTGGAGAAACCTGGGTGGGGACAGGCACTGGTGTTTCCATGGCAAGCATGTCTGTGTGAGTTATGGAGCTGCTTCCAGTGAGAACCAAAAGTGATGTTTTTAATACACACCCAAAATGTTCAGTGAGCTTTCTTTTTGGCAGACTTGCCTTTTTCTTTTTGGCAAACCATTCTGCTCTCTGCAGTAATGCCATGACTTGATCTGAAAGCCCTGGGGCCTGGAGCACTGGAAAGATTTTGGCAACACTAATGTCAAAAATCTCCTCCCCTCCACTCACAGCACCTTCAGTTCTGGTCCTGAAAGGGATTTATTGGGTCATCTCACCAATGTGGACAGCAGTGGAGATTGAAGGGGTTGAACAGGGACACGGTCTTGCTGGGGGTCACGCTCATTTTGACGGTAGTCTGTATAATACTGCATGGGTGATTCTGGACATAGAGACTCACAAAGGATTTTATTTAACAGGTATTAGTTTGCAATCAGTTTTTAAAAATAATTACACTAGTGTCTACCAATCAAATCAAGCAGCTCTACACTGGAAGCAGAAGGCTGGGGAGTTGGGACAGAAGCTCTAGATTTTTGCCTGTGCTGACGACCAAGGAATCAGAGATTGTGTGGCTATGTTTTGTTACACTGGTGTGAAATACCACAGGAATTAATGTAAGAGTTGCTGTTTGGAAGACAGGTGAGACTGTGCTTGAAAAGTAGCATCCCCTGTTTGGACAGCCCCAGCTTGACCAAAACCCCAAGCTGGAAATCCATCTATCCATCTGTTAATACCTTATGTATATCATCGCAATTTACTCATGTTGATTCACATCCTTCCACATTAAGAAGCTTAAGAAGTATAGTAACGGGTTTCTACATTCTTTGCCTTTAGGGGACTGTTGTGATAAAAACAGTTTAACTCAATAATATGTCATCAAGTGATCAGATAACCATTTTTACAGATAATAAAAAGAACTGATTTCTTTGTTTCATTGATCTCCTGCTCTGAACTTAAGCAAAGACACGGAGAACCAGAGGAATGCAGGTTACATCTGTTTTCAGCTCTGTGGCCTTACATGTACAGGAGAAGCAGAGATATCACCCACTCATTACAGAAAAGGAAAGGCAGTGTATTGCCTAATGGCTGAGTAATCAATGTCCTTTGTTGCCTTAAAAGATGGTAACACTTAGGAGAACTGAAATTTAGGGCAAGAGGAAGCTTTGCAGCACCTGGTGATTGAGGGAACGTAGCCTTCTTTAGGATTAGGCACAGGAAGGTACAGAGGGTATGGGAGGATTTTGCCTCTCTCATCCTTTAATCATCCACCAGAGTGCTGCTTTAATCTTGGTTTCTTATTTTTAAGTTACTAGGATAGGATTTTAAAGTCTCCTAACTTCTGCTACAGTTTTCTGTAAATATGAATAGTTGTACATTTGCTAATTATCATTATCTACAACAATCATTTCAAAGACTAATTACTCTTATTCATCCACAGTTGAGTTTCAAAAGCTGGAGGCTGCTCACATCATATGAACAGGCCAGAAACAAAAATTAGAAGCCCTTCAGTTTATTATCCAGCTCTACTTGTGGGCAATCTCAGTCAACACCAAAGGAGACCCTGCTGATTTCTTAAAGACAAAAGTGTCATCTGAGTTGTACTTCTCCTCTGTAAGATTGGTAGAGTGACTTAGACCATCTGTCACAGGGCAGTGATAACTACTGGGTTGAAAACAAATATGGGACCATGTAAAACTGATGAGAAAATAAAAGCTTTACAAGAGAAGGATGGGTTGCGAAATATTTTACACCAATATTGCACTGAACATATTCAGCCAGAAGAAACAGAGAAATTAGGCACTGAAGCTAAACTTATATTTATTTTTATACTGGTGATACACAAAAACTTAAATAAATATCAAATACTGGCAACACCCAAAGCAATTGGGTTTATTCTTGAGAAGTGGCCATGTTCTAGTCTTTTGCCTAATGGAAGATGCTGGGCAGAGACTGCAGGCTCCTCCTGCATGGTGGAATATCATTAAATGACAAATTCTAAAAATCACAGACATTCTAATGAGTGCAAAATCTTTATTCCACGGCTGCTGTTGCATATGCAATTTTCTATTACTGTAGGCACAAAATTAGCAGCTCAGTTTTGTATGTCTTTTCTATCTTATTCCTCAAGACAGCTCAGTCTACCCTGAGGCCAAGTTTTGTGAAACAGTAAAATCACTTCCCATTAAAGAAATTTATTTTTAAGTTGTGATTAAGTGGTATAGTAACAAGCAAACAAGAATCTGATGTAAATACAAATATACTATATGGAAAAATACTTAAAAAGCAGATGCATACCTTAGGATCTTAAGAATTTATTTGGGTTTGGTTTTTTCTTCCTTAAGTACCTTAGCTGCCCAAGTCTCTGGAAAATGACACTTAGCTACTGAATTTTGTGTAATGTTTAGAAGTGTAGCACAGGAAAGTGAGATGAAAGGGAGGAGTTCAGATAGCAAGGTGGTGAGAGCACTGTAAATATCTGGAAAGATTTCTTATATGTTAATAAAAGTTTTGCTGTACAGCTACCAAGTTCCAAGTGTCACACGTCAGGAGTATCGACAGCTCTGCGAGGGCGTAGTGAGTGTATTTGGGGGGCTGCACTTCTAGGACGTGACCTCTCCACGGTGCGGGAGCTGGTGCCCAGGAACCTCAAGCAGGGGAGTGGACTTAGGCCCGAAAGCTCAGACTCTTGCCGCTCCCCTTTTGCCTGGCTGCAACACGCCTGAAGCCGCTTCTGCCCATCTCACAGGGAGGCCCTGAGAAATCGAGGCCAATGTCAGTCACTACTGGGTCTGGTCCTACAACACTTTCCCTCGGGGCCAGCCTTGTATTTTTCTTATAAATACTTAGGTTCCTACAGGCTAAGCTTCCATCATTTGCCTTGGACTGAATAGCAAACTGTAGCATATCGTAAAACGTTTCATTCTTCAGCAGATGCAGAGAATGGCACAGATTTCTCAGATTAGGCTGGAGAAATTCTTTGATACATTAAAATAATTAAAATGGTCTGGCATGCAAATGTCAAAATGGGAGAAATTTAGCAGAAAATGGAGGAGAAATGGACAGATCTTCCTATTATCACTTGCTGTACATTTCAAAAGACAGCTGATTCCTGGCTCTGTATGGGTTCCAGCATTCAGTGATTTATTGGGTAATTCAGCATTTGCCAGTATGTCTTGTGCTAATTAAATGCATCGCACTCTATTCAGAAATGTCACAATTGATTTGTCTTCTGCAAGCACAGACTTTATTTCAATCTTTTAAAAAAGATTTTATGAGCCCGAGATAACTTATCCTGGCACATTCATCTCCCGGGGCAGCTTCTGCATCTGAGGGCAGTATGGGAAGAAACCAACAGTGAACATCCAATACAAATGTCCTCTTTGGACAGCTTATTTATCTGATGTGTGCTATATATCCAGGAGTGGGTAGCCTATATGGTAAAAATACCAGCTGCTCCATTAATGTATAAAAACACTCAAACATGACAGAATTTAATATACAATCTTGGCAGATTTTATTGATTGATAGACTGAGCCAGAGCCGTGCAGATTGAGAACACTGTAATCTGTAACAAGGTGTTTATTTACAAGTGGTTTTGTGACTGACTTAGGCTATTAACTAAATTACATCAAGACAAAACGAGCATAAAATAGCTCACTCTAAATATAAGGCACCAAGGCATGCTTAGTAAAATTCAAAGTCTGAAGACTATTCTGTCATTTTAATTCAGTGCTTTTCCCCTACATATTATGCATAATCAAATGCTGAGGGTGAATTGCAGCATTTTGCTACTCAGTCATGAAGAATACAGTTATAGTGTAGGTTAGAAAAGTGCCATGTTTTGAGAAAATACAATTTGTGACACAAAATTGTGGTTGAAGCTTAGTAAGAATTGAAAATCTGTAATGCAAGACAAGAAAGAGTGCTGTTCATGTGACACAGGAAGAAAACAATTACCTGGTTTAAGGCAGTGACTGATTATTCAGAGAGTCATAAGGAGAGTCAACAACACAAATGTTTTGAGTACATTAAAAAAATATATAGTATTTTACTCTAAAACAATAATTTTCTGTTATTATTTCTATTCCAGACACTCTACTGCTTCAGTACACTCTTCTGAGACAGAAATTGTTGCAGAAAGGAAACTTGGTGTCTTGATGAGAAACTTTCTGGAATAGGCTCGAACCAGTTAAGCACAGTTTGAATTTGTCATTTGTCACATTAGCAACTGAATGTTGCATTTGTAGCAGTTTGGTTCATACAGCAGAGAGAGGACCCTGTGTCTATTTTTGCTCCACAGGTTTCTGCTGCAGGGCCCTGACCAAGAATATCTACTATAAGTGGCTGAGATACTGCAGCAATGATGACATTTAATTGGAAGACAGTGACTCACACAATTTACTCCCTGCTGTCAGAGTGTGACTGTATTCTTTTGGAAGAAAAAGCATTGCAATGGCCAGGAATGTGGTAGTTTGGCTATGGCTGTTCATGTTCCCAAAACATGGACAAGTGTTGAGTAGAACAGGGCTGGCCATTAAAGGTTCCTGTCCATTTGTAAGTCTTTGTTGTCTACACCACCTTCTACAGGAAAGTGAGGAAACACAGTGTATTAACTGGAATAGGAAAGTCTTGGGTCTGTGGTTCTGCAAATCCAGACAGTCATACTATGCACTTCTCATAAAGTCATCCAGCTCAGTCTGACGAAACTACCTCTTATGTGAGGCTGTTCCACAATCTCAACAACTATTAGAAATGTTTTTTCTGGTAACGTCCATGTTAAAATATATATTTATTTGTTCTGCGCTTGATTCCTTTGCTTAAACAGCTCTTCTATATTCTGACTACTTATGTTCTTTATGTATTTATAGAGCATAATCACGTGCTCTCCCAGCTTCTCAGACCCAGCCAGTCTGCTAAGTTGTACCAATCAAATGTTTTAATCTCCATTCTCCCGGTCATCTTCACTCCTTGCACCAATTCTAATTTTAACTCATCTTTCTAGCACACAGATAACCAGAACTATTTCAAATAATCTAGATAATACAATGACTTTTATACTTTCCTCTTTTTTTTTCCCTGAATATACTTCATATGCTACATTAGTATCAAATTTGATGTTTTCATAGTTGCGTGATAATCATTGCTTATGGTCACTTTGTCAGTGGGTAACACACTCTGGCTTTCTCCTTTTTTGTTTAAAACCAGTGAATACCATGTTTACCTAAAAAGAACATGTTACTCTCCACAAAGTGCAATTATGTTTTACAGAATTTTCTATTACCTAATCTATTTTTGTCCTCTGATCACCTAGTTCTTCATAATATTCTGATTCGTTGCTCTAAACTACTTACTGGTGCAACAATGATCTCACTTTTTAGGAAGATTTCATATATAATAAGAAAAGCTACAAGTGAGGAATATCACCTAGTTACTAACATTAAGCAATTTGTTAGTAGAAAAAGCAAGCTCTACCAATGGATTCCTTTTTCTATATTCAAAATGTATTTCATATAAAACCCAGAAATATACCATATACATGAAAGAGGGGAAAATCACATACCAGAAGACATCTTTGCTGCAACCATATTTTAGTACTGCTATATTTTTCTATGTTGCTGATAAAGAAGGGTGCCATGTAACTGTCCATTTACTACTAAAGGGGCATTTGCTTCTGTAATAAAGGGTAAACATTTGTCTCCAGAAATATTTTGGGAAATCAGCACTGAAAAAGGCTGAGATTGCTCACAGAAAGGCAATATTTTCAAAACCACAGTGTTTCATAACTGACTGTTGCAAAGTAAGTTTGGCAAAGCCTTAAAAGCCGATATTTTAGAGAACTGAGATGAAGGAACAAATCTGGTTAATGAAGAGAATCATATCACATATGGTAACTTAGCTGATTAGTAGAGTCATGGAATATGCTTCTATTTCATCAGCAAAACCGTCAGTTACAGGGTTACGTTGATACAGAAAGCTCAAATCTAAAACAGTATCTGGTGTAATGATAATTTTTGCTTTCAGCTGCAAGAGCCAGGTGCTGTAACTAGTGACCAGGTTTAGGTCATGTTGCAGAGTAACATCCAGAGCACTCGCTGCTCTTTTGCCAACCCAACAAATCATGGATCGTTCCTGACACTGACAACAGTGTCACTTTTTGGTCTGTCCATGCCACAGGTGTTCCTAGCACTTGCAGGGAAGGGACTTCTGTTGTCTCAGTCAATCTTTAAATAAAGAACATCCTCATACACCCTACTATATGAGACTTCTCACTCATTTCTTTTAAGCTGAACTTCTTCCTTGAGCCTATTACATTGCATTTGGGGGGTGGGGGGAATGGGGCTTAGGCCAATTAACCGTTCCAATCAGAAGTTAGAGTAAAAATGTATAGTTAATGGCTACAGATAGAAGCAATGTATCTCTATATCCCTGAGCGCCTTCTAGTAGGAGAGTTGCTTACATAGCTGCTTTTTCTACTATAAATGCAAAGCTGGTATACTTCTTTACAAATATTTCCCATTCTCTTTCCTCCCAATTCATGCCTGCTGGTGTCATTGGCAAAACTCCCACTGATCACACAGGTAGCAAGATCAATGCTGCCTGTACTTCACTGAATTTATCCTTAATAGCACGCTTGTTCTAGTTACTTGAAGGGCTTCCCTTCATCGCACTGTCACAAATGAGGATGGTCATTTAACAGAGCTGCGCAAAACCTCGCCTCTGAGTCTTTCCCTGTGGTAAGTCTACAGAAAGAGACAGCTAGACAGGTGATAGTGTGCGCATCAACTGGTTAGTTAAAAACTTTGTAGAAAGATCTTGGTAGCGAGGAAAGCTTACTTGCTGACTTGCAGGGCACATACATCAACAGAAAGCCTTTCCTTAGACCCGAAGGATACAGATGCACCACAGAGGAGCTGAGTGTTAGAACACTCCAGATGTCCGCACACACAGCGCTGCCAGCTCAAGTCTTGGGAGAAGTCTGTCATTCCCTCCTGGCTATGGGATTTCTCTCCTCTGGCCTGGAGATGTCATGGGCAGTATAGATAGGTTTTTCTTTTCTTTCATCCCACACTGTTTATCCTTCTCAGCCAGGAACTACCCTTTCTGCATTTTTTCCTTGTTCTCTCTCATTATGTCCCAGTAGCTCCAGTCCCCAGCTCCCCAGGGCAGGTTACAATGTGTCAGCTGGAGTAGATGTCTGTCCGAGGCTGTGATTTTCACTGGGTGAGAGACGAACACTGGAAGTAGGGAAGGGTTCTCAGGAGGACCATGCAGGTCTGTTCTGTACCTGTTTTTATTAGGACCTCTGCCAAATAAAAGCAAGCCTTCGCTGTCTGAGCTGCGTCCTATGGCAACAAATGCAGAATTTACAGATCTGGAGCTCCTGGAAGGGAAAACAGGCTATGGAAGAAACATGTACTCAGGTCAGTGACCCTGAGCCCGCATTTACTAACTCTTTGAGACGTCCCAGCTCGGAGAACTCTTGCAGGATCCCAGGCAGCACAGTGCTCTCCTGGCATGCTCTCCACCCACCCACCCAGCCATGGCACCTGTGCCAGGGAGCCTCCCACACTGGGTGACTCATCACACTTGCTACCCAATGGAGGATCATGTTTGCCCTGGCCACCACCGAGCTCCCCCATGCTCCTCCCCTTCCCCATGGTTTCAGTCATTCTTGGAAGGCAAGCATTCATTTCACAGAGGTAAGAAGATGATGTTTTGTTCATTTGCAATTAAAATACAGTTCTTAAGCACCACTTTTTAACACAGAAGTAAAATAAACAATAAATCAACAAAAGCATAATTTGTTAGTTGAGAGCAAACTGCTAAATTCTGCCTTTGCTGCTCGCTTTCTGGAATGTGACAGAATTCAGTCAGTCTGTAGGTGCCAGGGATTCAAATAAAAAAAATACATACATAAAAACAGTTACTTCTAGCAGAAAGCCAGGATTCGTGCATGATAGACTCTAGAATAGATATTACTCAGTAGCTGCATCTGCTGAAAGTCTGGATCTTTCCTTGGAATCTGTCATCTTAACTTCAAGATACAAGCTGAACCAAAGGGTTTCTTAGGGACCGTGAGCTCATATCTGCTGTGAGGGTAAGGGTGACCACAGGTGCACAGAACACCTGAGACAGCCATGTGCAACTAAATCACTGAAAAAATATTAGCCCTATTTCCAGAAAACTGGCAGTAATACAATAATTTGTGCTTCTGGTATATGGATGACCTTTTTAATAAATGAATTTATTTAAATTGCTATACACATCTAATGCACAGCACTTGACCACATCTAGCTTCCTGAGCACTTTGCAGCAAAAGACATTGCATGCAGAAAGCTGCAAGCAAGTGGCTTGTCCAGGGCAAGGGGAATTTGTTAGAAGTGGCCTCAAAAGGCATTGAGGAAATTTGTTTCTCTGAACCCTACATGTTTCCCCATTCCATTCTTCCTCTGTCTGTCATTCCTTTGCTCCAGAGGACAAATGCTCCAGACCAAATTTCTGCACCTGTTACTCTCATAAAACAGAAGAAATACCTTTCCTTGGTGTGAGTGTGACTGTCCACAGTGATAGGTGTCTGCAGAGTCTCAACCATCATGAGAAGACACCTGCTGTAATTGATAGATGAGGTGATTACTACCACATGCACTACCTCAAAGAAGGGAAAAGAACTTCTAAGCATGGAGGATATCCCACAGTCAAGCAAGAACTCAGCTGCAGAATATCAGTCTGACTTGCTAATTGCTTTCTTGCTGACCTGTGGCTATCCCAGAACCAAATCATACCAATTTGTTTTGTTCAGTGGAAAATAAAAGCACTTCCAAGGTATAACCCAGAAAATTCTTTAGACTACTCAACCTGTGGAAGGTTAGACCCTAAATAGCATTGTTTTATTTGGAAGAGTTTTAATAGAGGAATGATGCTGTGGTGAGTGTGGAAAAAAAATCCCTCTTTATCATTGCCTGTGATTCAAGTTTGAATAAGAATTAACCCTTGCAGTCTGGACAGCAGAAAGGGGAAAATGCATTGGCAATGAAGACGTTTGTTTCTTTCTATCTCCCTGTGTTGACTCTGACAGGGAGTATGGTGACAAGCAGGAAGGAGAGAAGAATTGGTCAGATGTTGCCTAGAAATAAAAACAAAATGCTTTTTTTCAGGATGCACAGAGAAATGAGTCAAACAGGGAATTAAGCAGAAGATCCAGAAAACAGATCACATACAAAAGAAAAAAAAAAAAAGCAAACAACAAAAAACAACAAAGGCACTGATGGTTAAGAAGGAAGAGGTGAAAAACAAACAAGGGAGGAAAAAGACCTGATAATTTAGTGTAGTCCAAAAGAAGAAAATAAGTGGCCTTTTAGTAGAAACTGATCACTCAAACTGTCTGTAGGCAAAAGCAGCTGCGAGGCAGGTCAGTACATCTTGCCACATCCTCAGCTGCCTTCAGGAAATCAGTACGTGTCAACCGGAATGACACCAGTGGAGTTTCTGGCCCAAAGATTTCAAATAGTTGTGATTAGCTAGCTGTCAATAGCAGATGTGTAACTGGAGTAAAATCCTTTCTAAAGGGAAGCTGCAAGTGTATCATCAAAACCAAATGAAACCCAAAAGACAGAGGAATTACCATACTGAGTCAGTGATATTTGAGAAATCCAGCTCAGATCTGGAGTCCTGTTTTTCAACTTGGGTAGAAAAATATTTAGACCCAGAATATGGGAAGCCTCATAGCTTTGAGTGTGAGTAACATTTGCATGAATCTGGGTCAGCTGATCACATCCATTTCAAAGGGTAGGATTATGGTGACAAGCAGCCTCATCAGCCAAGTCCCTCGTTTCTGGCATCACACTGCTATCACTAATCATGCTCAAATACCTTTCAACAATTTAAATGGCAACTTTACATTTGAAGTACCTTCTCAGAAGGAAATGAAGATGGCATGTGAGAGGTCAAACAACATATCCAGCAAAGAAAAAACCACCTGCTCTCGCTGGAGAACAAACGGTGAAGTTTGATCAAGAACCTCTTTGACTTTGGGGACACTTAGAAACAAAACTGGCCACCATGGCAGGCTCCTATAAAGATCCTGCCAAAACAGAGCCATTCAATGTTACTTCAGTGCCATTCTTTGCTGCCTAGAATGACCCTAGTGAGGATGGCTACTCCAGTTTGGGCTTCCAGAGCATAGCAGCATCAAATTCACTTCCCCTTAAATTGCTCAGTCAGTATTTCTCACAGTGTTAGAAGTGATTGCTTTTCATCAATAAAGAAAATATGAAAAAAAGTCAGCTGATGACAAGGAAAAGAGAGAAATAATTTCTTCTCTCATTGCTAGTCCACTTCTCTTGGACAACTGTTTGACCTACGTATCAGTGAGAACACGGGTTAGCAGGCAGATTGCATCACATGAGAACTTTGTGCAATCAGCTCTGCATGGAGAGATGGTCTGTTACACAACTCTGAAAAGTCTAACAAGATTTTCACTGAACCTAAGCACCAAACGAAAGAAATGAAAAGTTGGAAATAGTTGTTCTTTCTTATTTTGTCATCCTTTTACCTTGCATATTATTAAGTCCTTCCTACTCCTTTAAACAGTCTTGTTTTAGAGTATTTACAATAGTTTCAGACCAGATGGAGTCAGTCATTGACAGACAATATAGTATAACAAGTGTCCAATAATTAATAATTAACTTGGCATTTCATAATTTGTTACAATAATCATCATACAGTGATTTACTGCAATTATGAATTCAACAGGCATTTCCAGATGTCTGCTATAACTTGGCATGAATTCATATTCTTAATGTACTTATGGTAAAGCATTTTCTTTATAAAAAAGAACTCTAGCAAAACTTTACGAACAAAATACACAGAAAAAATTACCAGTTCTCATCCTCACACTCAAATATATTGCAGCTTCTCTGTGTCAGCAGAGAGTGTACATCCTCTCTTCTTAAAAGTGAAGTTTTGTGCCTTTCTCATGGAAACATGGCCACTGCTTCCAGAGCTATGAAATTTATCTGTGCAACAGTGATAGAATCATAGAATGGCTTAGGTTGGAAGGGACACTAGAGATCATCTAACCCAAGCTCCCTGCCATGGGCAGGGACACCTCTCAGCAAGACTAGGTTGCTCAAGGCCTCATCCAACCTGGCCTTGAACACCTCCAGGGATGGGGCATCCACAGCCTCTCTGTGCAATCTATTCCAAGTCTCACCACCCTTGTACTGAAGAACTTCCTAAGATCTAGTCTAAACCTACTCTCTTTCTGTTCAAAACCATTTCCCTTTGTCCATTTGCTGCACACTCCAGTGAAAAGTCCCTCTCCAGCCTTCCTGTAGGTTCTCTTCGGATATTGGAAGGCAGTTATAAAGTCTCCACTGAGTCTTCTCTTCTCCAGGTTGAACAATCCCAGTGCCCTCGGCCTATCCTCAATAGCAGAGATGCTCCAGCCCCTGGATCATCTTTATGGCCAAGTTTAACTTATCTTTAAGATGAATCAGGATTTCTGGTCCATGTCCTAATAAGAAAAGCCTTCTAAAGAATATTATTAACTCGGGTACAAAGCTTTTGAGCTACATTGCACAGAATGTTCAAATGTGGGATTACATTTTCAGCATATTTGGCGAGACCTTGGTGTCACAGTAGAAATTTTTTTCAAAGGAGCAATAAGAAATCTCTTTATGAAGGTAATATGTGACTCTCCTATGTTTTTAGCTTGATATCTCTCCATAGGTGAAGTGTTGATGTTTAAACCCCCAGCCCTGAATGAGGATTGGTATATGGATGATGTCCACAACCAGGCAAGAAAGACGCCCCTGATTGGTTTTCACCCAGAGCTTTTGGTGGGAACTAATTAGATCACCACCAGGTGCACCCACCTTCTGCATTAACTTGGAGGTGGGGCAAGAAGTCACCTCTATAAGAGCTGACTCTGCCCACAGTGTGGTTGGGAGGTGTGTCTATGGAGCAGCTGTGTAGTGTGGGGAACATAACTGGACTCATGGCCTGGCTAATTCCATCTTCCATGGCTTGGATCCTTGGCCAGCTTGCACCCTTCTTCACATCCTATGCAGTGAGTGAATCATTCCTCCCTTCAGTGGTGTGCAACCTTTGGGTTGTTTGTGTATGATTTAAAAGCAAGGGGAGGAGTTTGGTGGCTGCTCTGCCTGTTAATGATAATATCATTCTATATTGGGCAAGCGGTCAGCAGAAGAATAGGCTATTTTGAATACATGAGCTAACATTTGCACCAGGCTGGTGATCCCCCTTGAGCCTAGAAGTAGGGCCAGAGCATAATTACGGAGGTAGACAGCACATTTCTGCAAATAAAGTGTCCAGGGCCTCCTTTCCTTAGCTCTGGTTTATCGCAGGAACATAATTAAGGGAGTTTCTGAGAAATGGGGGGGTTTCGAATGCTGCTGACCACAGTTCCCACATTAAGGCACAATGCACCAGTACTAGGATTAACTCTAGCTATAGACTTTTCAAAATGATTTTGCATCATGTTAATTCAGAGCTCATGAGAAATTCTTTGTGAAAGTGGACATCTTATTCACCTACAGATGCATATTATTTTGATTAACCTAGAGTAACTTCATTTTGGCTTATGATCTAACAGTATCTATCAGTGCAGCAAAGTATCTCTGAATTTTTCAGACATGAAGGAAAGCAATATCTAAAATTATGCTTTCAGTTTTCATTATAGATTTTTTGTACATTTCAGATATATCTGTGTGTAATAATTAGATATAGCTAACTGTGAAATTAATGAAGAAAGTGCTTATACCCATGTGGAGTCTAACTGTGCAAGTCTCCAGAAGAGCTCTGACAGCACATGGCAGATTTGGTTTATGGTATCAGGACATGAGCTTTCCTTTCTAGAGAGATGCTGCACAACTGTCTGCCATAGTACCAGTCCAGGCTCTCCTACAGCAGGAGAGGTGAAGAATGAGTGTCCAGAACACATCTAATACACAGTATTGCTGTCAAAATGTCATCAGCCTTTTGCAATATTTGATGGTGTTTCTTAAAGCTTCACCTCCTTGGGTTAAAAAGTTTCATGTAAAAATGTTTGATATTGGTTTAACAACACAGACAAACCAAAACAGCACATCCCTCGCTCCCCAGCATCTCTAGCCCTTAGAGGAACTGCTGAGAAAACCCAGTGAATGTGATCCAAGTGCTCGCAAAGACCGAGAAGGTAAATAAGATCTCTAGCTGTACGATTTCTGCTCTCAAAACCCACACTCAGAGGAAGCTAGGACCCCTTCCCCACACCACTGGGGAGTGGGCAGCCCTTAGGCTGTGCAGAAAAGCTCCTCACTGCATAGCAAAACTGTCATTTATCCAGTAACTCTGTGGGCAGGAGCGTTCATCCCAGCTGCTCCCACCCCGGCTTTGATGCATTTACTAAAAGCAACTCTCTGAGACAGAACTGTCTCTTTTTCATGTCATGTTTGTAGTTCTGGAAGAGTCTTTGTAAATAAGCCTGGCTTCAGTGTGTTCTACCAGCTCAGAAAATCTCTGCAGACTTTAGATTCCAGCTTTTTCTCAGCCTACAGGCAAATTAGAAATACATGCACATTTTAGGAGACTAGACATCTCAGAGGGACACCTAAAGGGAACTGGAATGTTTTCACAGTGAAGTCACACCAAGGGATGTTACCTTTATTCAAATAACCTTTACATAAGCGATCATTTGTACTGCATATGAGCAGTCAAAGCAGTTGAGACAATCGGCAAAATGTCAATTCTTCTGCTTTCAACAGACTTCGATAAAGACCCCAGCAGAATCCTCTGCCCCTCTGAGGGGAGAGTTGTCTTGCTGCAGGATTTAGAATTGAAGGTTGGGTAGTTAATATCCCAAGTGAGCTACCTTAATTCATCTCCAGTCTACTCCTGTTCGTATTTCCCTCACTGGGATTACATGCAGAACATCCTCCCAGAAGAGTGCTTGGCAGTTAGTCTGTGATTTGAACTGCTTCAGGGATTCTTAGTTCAGTTGTTACCTAACTCTAGCAACCAACATTTCTTAAGCTGCTCTGCCCTTTTGCTTAAGATTACATTGTGCCGTCTAACCAAACTGATATCTCAGTCATGGCAGATTAATGGCACTTTGCTATACCCTGAAAACAAAAGGGGGTAGGGAGTGGGGGGTGGAGTGTTTCTTCTTTCCTAAAGGTCACTGTGCAAGAGGTGGTGAAGATGAAGATGCATTATTCACTTCCCCATCTGCTCCATACTCTGTCAGTCAGCTAATTCCCTCCCACCAGCACAGGAGACTCTGCCCTCTGTAGTGAAAGACACCAGGTAATACAGTTAGAAACACCATCAAGGCTATAAAAGGGACAGTGAATGATAAATAATTTACATTTATCAGAACTGCTTAATCTTTTTATAAATTCAGCAATTGCATGTCCTCCTACTCCACAATCATGCCAGAAAAGGGCAATATTTTCAATGATCTTATGGTTAGATATATTGAACTGCTGTATAAGCATTGAATTTACCACTCTTTTACCTTTTGGCCTCTGAAATATCTCCAGCTTCTTTTCAACCGCTACAAAGCTTATTGTCTTTTATATGATGAAACTTCTCTGATCATCTCCCATATCCCCTCCCATTTTTAGTGTCTGTTTATATAAAAATATGTGTCATCACAAAGGAAATAGCATAAGGGAGCATAAGGTGGCTTCCATCAGCCCTGGTTCAGAAGTGACAGCTAAAAGACTCATTGTAACAAACTAAACAGGAAAACAAACAAACCAACCCACCCCAGCTCTTCTAATATCTCAGGACTACTGCAAGACCAGGGGAAAGCAGATGCATTCAAATTTCCACTCAACGTTTTCATAACCAAATGTGACAATACCCACAAAGAATCCTCTCCCATCTTTTCTCTTCTTCAAAAATGGGAAAGGATTTTTTTTTTTTCTTTTTTTTTTTTTTATGTTGATTCTTAACTTGATTCCAGGAATGAAAAACCTTGGGAAGGCACATGCCTCCTGTAAGATAACAAGAACTCCAAACCACTTCTTGCTGTCTGTTCTGTTCCTGGGCCTTCTGATCTATACTAATAGCTAAACTTTGAGTATGCACTTGAAATCTGTGGGCAATGTGACACTCTTAAAATAAAAATAGATGCCAGAAATTCTTTTTGAAATCAAATACAGCAAATGACATTTAATGTAACTGTTTAATCGTTATTAATTTCATTGGTATTCATTGAAATCCTGATGGGTTCATTTGAATGTACAGCATCATTTCTGAGAATACTCTGAATGGGTAGATATACCAGATCAGAGTAAAAAAGCACAGTGAAGCCTTCTAGGAATGTTGTTTAATCCATAGATGTGTATGTTAGAACTGGTTTAAAATTCCAGTTATTTATCATAAGATATCTTTAAGAAATAACCTCACCTGTTTGACCTTATAAAAACTGAAAATCTGAAGCCTAAAATATTTCCAAAGTGAAGTTATTAAAAACATTCATTTTAAAAAAAACATTTTTACTTTTAAAATAAATGTTTCCTAACAAATTTTGTGATAAAGCTTTATTTTGTTTCAGAAGTCAACAAAAAAAAAAAAAAAAGAGAGAAAGCAAGCAGCTCTAGCTCAGGTAGACAGGCTCCAAGATATCAGGCAAATTGCACATGAATTGTTGTGTAACATCCCACAAATGCCAGGGATCTCACAGCCTTGCCAAAAAGGCCAGTGCAGGGCTTTCTCTTAAGAGCCCAGGGAAAACCAACCTACTGGTTTAGGGGCACAGAGACTCCAGAGTATATTAAGAGAATACTTTTCTGCAGTAAAGTAGCTCACTGCAACAAGTGAGGACTATCTCTAACCTCTTAATATAGAGGTCTACTGCAACTTTCTCCACTTTTCTCTGAAAAACCCCATTAAGACTTTCAATCTCTTTAAAACATCAGAAATACATTGACAAGAACTGGCAGCTCTAGCAAACTGAGCAGTAAGAGACACACAGGGCAATAAACAGCCAAGTGTTTACATTACACAGATGCCATGAAACTTAGTTTCAGGAAAAAGAGAAGTTTAAAGTGTTATTTTTTCTCCTCTTATCTTGCAACTAACTGTTTTTTCCAATTTCCTACTTATTATCTATACCATTTTCCGTGTTTCAGCCATGAATGTCTTAGCTGAATGGGCTCAAAAATTTCAGCGTTAGACACAAAGGTCTGCTATTGAGCAAGTCAGTGGCCTTGCAGGTTTAGTCACATTTCATTGATGAGAATGGCATGATCTTCTAATGGGCACCAAACAGAGAGACAACCAGCCTGGGCGAAAGGAAGGTAAATAGTTATTCTACTGGGAAAATCTATCCTGATGATAGGGAAGACTGATTAGTTTTTTAAAGTTATATTTCTGAGCAGAACAGGCTTTTATAAAGTGAATGACTAGCTGCAGGAATCTAGAGCAAGGAATGCTAAGACTTCATGAGTTGAACACAAATGTTTCTTACAGATAATAAATCTAGTTACATGACATTTTCTATTGCCAATTCAGAAGGTGAGAGCACAGTTGAAGACATGCAGTTGTGAACATTTGGCTACGTTGTAAAACAGCTACCCATCCTGTCACCCCTCCTGCACATTAAATAAAAATAGAAAAATAAAACTCCTTTCACAGCTAAGCTAAAAAAAAGCTTCACAACAAGATAGATACCTTTGCAAACAAAAACACCACCAAAACTATAGCTAAAAGTGTTTCACATTCGATTCTATCAAATGCTAAACTGCAAAATACATGAATCTGTCTTTAATAGCCAACCGCTTGCTATATAACTGCATATCTTCTGGCACAGTGATGCAGCTACATAGTTAAAAAGGGATTTTCAAGGTACATCATGCAAACTTTTCAAGTCAGTAATGAAATTCTGTTCTCTTTTACCACTGGAACTTTCCACAGAGGTGGTACCAGTAGTCACATGCTCATCACATACATTAAGAATGTGAAAAATTATTACTGAGGCAACCGTCAAAAATACAATTGTAAACCAACAGATGTCTGAAGCCTTTTAATGCCATTACACATCACAATGAGAAACAAATTTCTAGGTTTTAAAGCTGAAGGTACAAATCAGAAGATTTAGGCACAGAAACTAAGGGATATTAAATTGCGGTTCTGTTTGAAACTCAGTGCTTATTACACACACAAGAAAAAAAAAGCGTTGATGTGCACCATCATATTAAACATAGAGGGGGTAGAAAAAGTCCCCAAATTCTTAAGATTTCTCATTTTAAAATTAGCCCTTTTCAGGTTATATTATCTTTTAAGAAAATATCCCCAGCTCAGGATTCTATGTAATGAGATTATTTTCTATAGCTTTCTTGCTTCAAACATTTTTAAGTTTTAAGAGGTTTTTATTATATTTTTCCTGCTTACATACCTTTAAGACATTATGCGAAGGAAAAATTTAGAAAACTATTCAAGGACAAGAGATTTAGAAAAGGTAAACTCTCTTTGTATTCATCCTATTTGAGGGCAGGAAATAAACTTTCGGTCTTGGGTATCTAGGAAATCTTTGTCAGAATCCACCGATTCTCAGACATCTGAAATGCATATCTTTATACAAAGAGATACAAAACTGAGAGCACTCTGAAGGGATGAAGAAACAGACTTGTCATTAAAAAATTACAAGAGCTGTGCTTTGTCTTGTCCTCTCCCTGTTGACCTGTATGTTCACTGATTCAAAATTCAGCCAGTAGAGGAGTTAGCAATGCCTTCACTAAAACTTCCATATCTTAAAAAAATGTCTCTGTAAGCCTCATCTAGCTCTTCTTAGGTCAACTATTATAGGCAAAAATTGCATCACTACAACAGGAATATAACTCTCAAATCCCGAGAAAAACCTATTTTGAGTGTATTGATAATATTATGTTGTCATAATTTCTTCTTTGGTATTTCATTGAATCTGCAGTCTTAAAAATGCTCTGCATAGGCTTAAAGAAAAGCCAGAAAAATACTCCTCCTGCCCCTCTTCTAGCCCCTATTACAAATTAAAAAAATCCAACCAACCAAACAAACAAAAGAACCCCCACAACATAGTTTTAATTCAAAAACAAAATTTGGGGGCTTTTAACTGCACTGAAAACTAGTCGTCTTTCTGTGCAAAATCAAACACCAGTGCATTTGAGAGTAGTTGTACTGCTGACTGTTTGACTGGCATCCTCAAATAAATTGTTCATGGTCCAAGTACTCAGGTGTAAAGTTTACACAATTGAGTTCTAAGTGGAAGAAGCGAGGAAAGCTTGACACCTGCTATACCATGGTTTAAAAAAAAAAAGAACTCTTTGAATCTGAAATGCTAGCTGCACTAGGAACATTTGCTTATTTGAGTAGCTCTTAAGTCACTCAAACACACATGAAAATATGAAAAGACCCTCTGTGGAGAACTTAGCCACAGAGTGG
>NW_008607381.1:4885-10164 GCF_000691845.1 Merops nubicus | reverse complement strand
CTTCTGTGAAGTCTGTCGTGATTCTGGAGGCTCCCCGTGCAACACAGTCCCTCCTTCTACTAAAACCTTTCTGCTTAACTCAATACAACAGTTTACTGTTTATTCTCTGTTTCCACCTGTGGCCCACTGAGTGCAATCTTTGATACTTGTAAATGCAGTTCTGTTCTTAAGAATCCCTTGGAATTACATATATTGTATGCCACTTAAGGAGGCTGCTGCTTTTTAAGGACAAAAATCCCGCATTCATGTTGGGTATGGATTTTCCATTATATTCTTAAGGCTAACAAAATAACAAGCCAATCAGATGTAGATTAGATGACATTGCCTTAATTTGTAGATTACTAGAATGTCTGAAATAGTCCTTTGATTGTAGTAGGTTTCAGAACTGCATGAAAAAGTTCCTTCTTGGCATGCTTCTAAGTAGATGTTCAATTCCAAATACTTAAAATTTCAAAGTAGTTGTTGATATCTGGGAAAAAATTACCTCCTTCCATGCTTAATTTATAGACAGCTAAACTTTGGTAGTCAATTTCAGTGATGTGACACTAGTGTTCTTGAGCTGGAAAACATTCGGGAAATCTCATATTTTATGGTTGTTTTCATATGTGGATTTTATTTAAGAATGCGATGTATGCCTCTGGGAATGTTTGAGACAAATGCTCTAACCTTCATTGTAGGGTCCTTAGAATTAACTTCAAAATTTATCTCTCAGTAATACAAAGCTTTTGAATGTGCAGATGGTAGTGAAATATCTCCAAACTCCTGGTCCTTGAATTTGATATAGTGCATTCTGTAATTTAGAGCGGTTGTCCAGGATTGCAATGACAAATGTACTAACTCTGTCTTTGGGGTTTTTGTGGTTTTTTTTTTTTTTTTTTTTATAGAAGGTAGAAAAATCCTACTTGGCTTCTTTGTTCAAGTCTATTGACAGATGGATGCTATAATGCAGACAAGAACACACTTAACTTTTGTGCCTTCTATCTTCCACAGTAACCATGTAAGCATAAGGGTGCTACAGCCTAGGCTAAAAACTATTCTATAATCTTTCTAAGGAAATAATATGATTTTTGAAATTTAACTACAATAAATTTTTTTGAAACAGAAATAGGTGCTTTGTGACTTGAAGGGGGATGAGAATCCTATGCTGTCATGTTCTCTCTACTGGTGTTTTCATTACAATTTTCAAATAGCAGTATGTGAGTTCTGAAAATTAGCATGTAAAGTAGCATGTTAAATAAAGTCCCAGTGCTACAGCCGATCCACGAGCTCTACTCACGGTAGAAGGAAAAGCAGGAGACGCAGTGGGGACAACTTCTCTCCACCACGAGAACAGCTTCTTTCTCCCCTCCGAATGCCGGGAGTACCAAAGAGCTAGGGGCCCCACCCAACCCCTTTTATTCAGTTCAAATCTCGCAGCATCTGTCCTACAGGAGAAAACCCCAGGTAAAAAGAGGGCAGCTGGCTAGACACACCCCCCCCCAACGTGGCCAGGCCTTTTGTCTCTCTTAAGTACTCAGCAATTTGTCTCCCAGCAAGCCTGGGAGTTTGTATGGGCAAAATTCTTTAAGAGAAAAAGAAAAACAAAAGGAGGACTCCCCAAACCCCAACACAGCATAAGCAAATGGATAAAAAATAAACTGCAATGTACTTTATATTGCATTCAATGTTGTTGAAACAAAGTTGAAAGATAAATGTTAACAAAAATATTAAAAACCTTTTCATTCAGTTCCAGGATCATTATAAAATATTATAATCAGATACCTAGAATTCACTGAGTGTATGCATGTGCTGAAGATAAAAGCTTGTATTTATTTAAATATAATCTGGTCTATTTTTCTTTTGGCTTCACTTTTTAAGAAGTTTTAACTGTGGTGGTGGTAGAATGTATATTATGTTGGCTTTTACTGAAAACATCTGTATGTGAGAAATAATTTAGCACAAAACCAGATTCCAGTTAAATTTAAAATTTATTAAACAAACAAAAGGCAAGCAAACAGTGCTGGGTGCACCGGGAGACTCTGCTCAACCAAGATGCACACCATACAGTCCCTTTCTCTAGCTTTTATTGTCCCTGCTAATACATATCCATTAAAAGGTGGATCTATGTACATTAATTCCAAGAATAAGTAGGTCTTCTTTGAAGCATGCTCTTTTCACCTCTTGGGGTCGTCTTCGCTCCCACCTGGTGGTGGTTGGATGAAGTCAGTGGTCTTCCGCGGCTCACCGTTTAGATGGCCCCAGGCTTCACGCATGTGCTTTACAAACTCCCCTTTGTTTAACATCAAGCGGCCATTAACAGATTCAATGCAAGCCAGCACAACAACACAAGTGCCAAGTGACAACAAACAAGAAACCAGAACTAATCACCGTGCTTTTTCTCCAGGCCCATAGCTATACAAAAACAACAGAACCACACCTCACCATGCTGCCCCAATATGATTTTATTTTGACACGAATCGAGTGAATATATTTCACATGTATACAGTGCATTGTTTTTCTAGATACTTTTACATTAAAAAGCAAAAGAAAACCAGATTTATCTTAGGTAGGACTTTTTTGTTTTCCTTTTAATAGGAATGGTACAGCATTTATAGTTCCATTGTCAACAACAGTCACTCGTATAGACACTGGCAACAAGGGATGATTTTACAAATTTAATATTATTTCAACCTTCTGTTTAATAATCTGCAGTTATAGCAGTATATCATCTATGAGTAAATACAATTTGTAATTTTATTTCCATATATAAATATATATACACACCCATGCACATTTTGTATGCTTGTTTCTGTATGCTTCTAGGCAAATTACAATAAATGTATGGCTAGAGGAAAAGCTGTAGAAGATATCGGAGGGGAGGGAAAGTAGTGGTTGATTTGGGATCTGTTAACTCCATCACTCAAATGTATAAATCCATCATTGAAATGTATTGCTCTTTGTGATTGTCAGGTTTGTGCGTAAAATGCTGTTTCCAGAGGTCAATGTTCCAATAGGAGACAGAGGAGTCCTGTAAAATATACTTTATTTGAATAAAGGGAGAGTCCACAGGTACCCTGTAGGGTGTCTCAGTTTTTCTGGGGGATGCAGCCCCCTTTTTATCCTAATTTCCCAGCCGCAAATTTCCCTCCTCCTTTCCCCATTGGCTGAGGTACTTGGAGTGTACAGACTTCCTGGTCCGTCTATTACACGTCCCCCATGACATGTATCCCCCTTGACGTCATACATCGTATGTCTCATTAACTTCATTTTATGCCTCCCCTGGGAGAAGAAGTTACTATGTATAAGCTCATTAAGCATGCATACTAGTACCTAAAGTTCAGAAGTTTAGGCTATGCAAACTTCTTGAGGTAGATAACTAGTTTTGTTTAAATTCATTCAAGTGCCCAGGTTCTTCTTGTTTTGTTCTTTTTGTATGTAAAGTGGTTAGTCTATCACCTTGGAGCACTGGTGATTGCATCTCTCCACAAACTATTCCCCCACCACTCCCTGCTGTGAAGACACATTTCCCTTTTTATTCTATCAGGTGAAAATAATCTGCGTTCACAGGCCTAGTTTACTATAATCGCTCTTACTAGTGTTAGATGTTACTACTTCTACCAAATCCTAGTGTTAGGGAAAAAAGTTCTTATTAATTGATATGCCAGATGAGTCTGTAGGATACTTTCATGGGGATTTGAAATTTGAGCAGCTGAATTTTCACACATCAGGAAAGTGAAAATGTTCAACACAAACTAAAAGCAGGTGTGTATTTTTATATCCCACCTGTTATTTATGAGTTTTTAAAATTTATTGTCTTGGGGAGAGTGGGGTATACAGAAGACTTGCTTAGAGCCACATATTCATATGATAAGAGTTAGGGAATCTAAGTAACAGACCTGCCTCAATCAGCTTGTTAACACCAAAACCACTATACTACATAAGATGAAATGTATATCAGCAATTCTAAATTGAGTTATGGAACTCAAAACATTACATACCAAGAAATCTCTTCAACTGACATATTTCCTTTCAGAATTACTTTGTTCACAGAAGAATAGTCTCATGTGGTTTACAAGGGGCATTGAACTGGTTCATGAGGAAAGCTCCATAATGTGTGCTCCGAGCATGTGCTGGTTTTTCCATCTTTTGCCTTTATGCTGGAAAAAAAAAATATAGCTCTATTTTCTTGTATTGATATTGTCATCTCCCTTGATCTGCTGGCCACACCCTTCTTGATACATCTCAGGATGCAGTTGGGCTTCTGGGCTGGATGAGTGCACTGCCAGCTCATGTTGAGCTCATCAATCAACACCACCAAGTCCTTCTCTTCAGGGCTACTCTCAAGCAGCTCTGTACCCAGTTTGTACTTGTGCCTGGGATTGGCCCAACTCAGGTTCAGGACCTTGAACTTTGACTTGTTGAACCTCATGCAGTTTGCATTGGCCCATTTCTGAAGCCTGTCAAGGTCACTCTGGATGGCCTCCCTTCCCTCAAGGGAGTCCACCACACAGCTTAGTGTCATCGACACACTTGCTGAGGGTACACTTAACACCACCATCCATGTCGCTGACAAAGATGTTAAATAGCACTGGACCCAGAACAGACCCCTGAGGAACTCCACTTGTCACTGGTCTCCACCTGGACTTCAAGCTGTTAGTCACAACTCCTTGAGTGCAACCTTCTAGCTAGTTCCTTATCCACTGAGTGGTCCATCCATCAAGTCCATGTCTCTCCATCTTAGAGACAAGGAAGTCATGTGGGGCAGTATCAAATGCCTTGCACAAGTCTAGGTAGATGATGTCAATTGCTGCTCCCATATATACTAGAGCTGTAACTCTGTTGTAGAAGGCCACCAAATCAGTCAGTCAGGCACAATTTGCTCTTAGTGAATTCCATGTTGGCTATCACTCATCACCTCATTTTTTTATGTGCCTTAGTACAGATGCCAGAATGATCTGTCTTCTGCTGACCATTTGCCCAACACAAAGTGATATTAGTGGGCAAGCCAGCAGACAAACTCTCCCCTCTACTACCACATTATACACTAGAGATCCAAAGTGCCAGACAACTGGAGGGAGGAACAAGCAAATCCACTCACTCACTGCAAAGGATGCAAAGAAGAGATCAAGCTAGCCAAAGAACCACACCATGCAAAACGGAACCAAACAGACAATGAACCCAATTACATAGTAGTTTCCCAGACAGAAATCCATGATCTTGCCTCACCATTCTGAAAACTCCACTTGCTATGAAGAGTCAGGGAGCCCTTTTAATAACCAGAAACAACAGACAAAACACCC
>NW_008607381.1:0-4443 GCF_000691845.1 Merops nubicus | reverse complement strand
GAGTATTGTCTCAACCTTGTCATCAGAAACTTGGACAAGAAGGTACCCCAAAACTTAGGCTAACATCTTGACAAGAGTCTGCAGCGGCCTACCTGAGATGCAGTTACTGATCCCTGGAATAGAATGTGGTTCCTATGGATACAAAGGTGCAAACACCCCGGGATGGACAACTGTGTGGTATAGTGTACTGTGCCATTCTCTGCTACCTGGGGGAGCCGGAGCTGCTAAGATAAACCGCATAGCTGCTATCAAGGAAGATTGATCGCTACTGCTGTCTCAGCAACGATGAAGAAATCATGAACTTTGGGTGAACTTTGTTCATTATAATATGAAAACACACCTCCTGGTCAAAAGCTACCCACCTCTAAGGCAGACCAAGTCCTAGACACTCCTCCTTGGGCATGTGTGGAGGCCTCACTTGAGAAAGGCAGAGACTGGCAGAAATCTGTGGGACAGAGGAGGAGCAAGGTGTATCACTAGCATTAAAGTTGGCCTCTTAGCAACCAAACTTTAGAAGCTTTCCCCACTGAGGATCATGGCAATCGGAAGGACCAGTGGTACGCTGCGTGGACCTGGGACCATAGGGACGCTTTGGACCCGTGGTAGTAGCTCTTATTTTCCCCTCTTTACTTTTCCTGTCACTCTTACCTATCACACGCTGCTTTACGGGCAAAACAAAAAAGTTTCACTGTTTGATTGAAGTAAAACCCCCTTTGGCGTGGTCACTTCAATAATTTTGTTTTGCACTTTGTGATCACAGAAAACGAAACATCACGCATATGCTGACACTGGTAGTCTGTAAAGGTTGTTATAGTGTGTTCTGTATGTGTCACTTTGGATCAAAAAAAGCTACCTGTGTTTAATTTGCTATATGAAAGAACAAAGTAGTGGTTTGAGAATCGTTTCACTAAACTGTTATTAAAAAGGCTGACTTTCTGAAGTCATACAAAATATTTTGAAGTGACTTAGTAGTTTCTCATTTTAAATTGCTCAAACTCTAGTGCTGTCAAGAGAATTACCCTCAAAAGCTGATTGTTTTGTAAGTCATCTTATGTACATCCTTCTAACCAGGAATTTCCATTCTTCATTAACAGTATGGCTTGTTGTTACTAAGTATGTTAGAAGCACATTACAAATATTTTTTTGTGTGGAACATGGCATTCTTAGACTTATGAATATTATGAATGACAACACACATTTAATGCTATCATGTAAATATTCCAAATCCTTAATATGGAAAATAAACAAGAAAAAAAATCAACTCAGAAAATTAAAAAATTTTTATTACATAACTTTAAAAAAAACCCCAAACTCAAACCCACTGATATATAAGCTGTTTATTTTAATAAGACAAACAAGACTTCAATAATTGTTACATATGTTTTGAAGTTCAAGATCTTTTCAAAGTATACAGAATCAGAGTCATTTGGGTTGGAAGAGGCCTTTAAGATCATCAAGTCCAAATGTTAACCCAGCACTGCCAGGTCACCACTAAACCGTGTCCCTAAGCCCCCCATCTACATGTCTTTTAAACACTTCCAAGGATGGTGACTACCACTTAGCTGGGCAGCCTGTTCCAGGGCTTGACAACCCCTTCGGTCAATAAATTTTTCCTAATATCCAACCTAAACCTCCCCTGGTGTAAACTTGAGGCCGTTTTCTCTTGTCCTATCATTTGTTACTTGGAAGAACAGACCAACCCCCACCTCACTACAATCTCCTTTCAGATAATAGTAGGAGCCTCCTTTTCTCCAGACTAAACAACCCCAGTTCCCTCAGCTGCTCCTTATAAGACGTGCTCTAGACCCTTCACCCATATCAGTTGGTAGTGAATATGACTTGATCTTCAGAAAATCTCATTTTATCCCTCCTTATTAATGTCTTTAGAACTGTCAGTTTGACATGTGAAGAACTTAGAATACTAATTTTAAGAAAACTTAAGTTTTATTTCCTTCCTGTGAAAAACTTAAATGTTGAATTCATGGAAGTTATTTGGCTTAGTTTATAGAAAATGTTTTAATTGCTGAATCAGCTTTTCACTTCAGTAGTCTTGTGTCCTTAGGTTCAGAGAGCACAGTAAAGAGCTGCTTTAAGTCTTAACAAATTCATTGTGACTTTAAAAGGATTAGGAAGCCTTTTTCCTTCTAAGAGGTATGTCTTTGTTAGTGTGGTAGTGATTGGGAACAGACCTTTCCAAAAAAATGCTTACTAACTGGTAGAAAGCCAAAACTTGTGTGTTGTTTAGTTTTTCTTTGTAAATATAGCTACTTAACAAAAAAATGAAACTAAAATATCTATACAGCATTTTACAATTTCAATTTGCCATTGTGACAGACTAATAAACCCCTACAATGAAAGAAGGCTCAGTGGAGATAGACAAGGGCAATGTGCCCATGAAACTCAGGGAATAATGCAGGGTGTGACTGATCACAGCTGGTGTAAAGCTGACTTTTAAATAAAAGCTCTCCCAGTTGAGTAGATCAACTGGTGGTGTAATTGTTTCTTGCTGATTTAATTAAAACAGTGTGAATATCTTGGTGAGTATCAGCAAGTGTGAATATCTCTCCTTGTATATTCAATTGTTCATTAAGAGAGGAACATAAGGTACACATTTTCCCACAGTTGGGCCACTGGTTAGGGGCATTCCTCTGTTTTTTTATCCTTTTGTCAAAATTAACAACAGGTCCCAAAGCCATTGTTGGGAAGAAAAAAGGTGAAAGGGAGAAGGCCAACGATGATTGACAGATTACAGAGGACATGATTACAGCAATCACACTTCTTAAAGAAACCAGGCTAAAAGGGTGAGCTGACCTAACCTGTTTTAGCTGTGCCTAGCATTGAAATTAATGGATTAATTAGAAGAAATGTTTGCTGCCCAGAAACATTAGTCTGATATAGTTGATCTGTAAATCTTCAAAATTTTAGGTGATAACAAGTGTCTGTAATTTATCTCTTGGAAAAGACTTTAAAGCATTGTCCTTCTATATCTTCCTAATCTAGAAGAATGTGATTGCTAAATGTTTCAGGAATCTGAATTTGGGTGTAGCGAATCAACAATAACTTTTGCAGATCTTCTATAAACTCAGGATTTAAAAAAATGGTAGTTTGTGTGTTGCAACAGAATCCATGGAGTTTTTTACCTTTTAAGTATTCAGATTTTTTCTAAATTTTAAAAAAATGTATCTGTAGAGAAGGAATTCTTATATGTATGTGTGAAGCATTTCGGTTTGTTTTCTAACAAATGGAAGTAGTTGGTTTGTGCTTTACTTCTGGTGAAGGTAGTGCAATTTCTTCTGCTTTCAGGTAGGGTTTTTAAAGTAGTAGTTGTTCTTCCCTATGTTTTCCCAAAACTGGGTCCGTCACCCAGTATGCAACTGTCAATCACACGTACAAGGTGGAGACGTTTTCTTTATTCTCATGAGAGTGCAGTCATCGGTGCCAGGTCAAAACCAGCACACCAACATCCTAAATCACCAGTTATTTATACACAAAGTTGTAATTATATTCATATTTCTAGTGCATATGCATTGTTATTCACCTATACAATTGATTAAAATATCCTTCCTTGCTATGTAAATCGCCACACATACTCTGTCCAGTTCCTTAGCTATTTATTTCCTTGGTTTTTTTGAGGAGGTGGTGTAATTGGGATAGGTGGTCCATGAGTTGGTGGTTGTGAATTACTGCCAGAATTACCTTTCCCCCAGTTTCACTTACATTTGGTAGTCTTTGGCAGTTCTTCACCACTAGTTGGTTGGTCAACTCATCATTCTTTCTATAGCCTTTGTTCTAGACAGAGATATCCTATTATTAATGATTATATCCTGTTTCTGTTTAGAACAGAAGGATGTTGCTAAGCATGTTACTAGGTAAATAATTGCAAAAGCCAAACCAGGCTTTTTCTATGCTCACTTTAACTAACTTAAAATATACAAATAACCATATCTTCCAAACTTCTAATCTTTTGAGCATTGATATCATGTATACTAAGCAAAGTTGGTTGTTTTTTTTATTTAAATGAGCTTTTTCTATGTGTATCTATCTGTGGATGACTTTGATCTAATACGGTCCATGCATTGACAATATGAGGCAAAGTACGAGCCATAATATTTGGCTGTCTTCTTGCCTACCTGCCCTCTATTTACTGAATGTGTCCAGAATAACAGAATATGAAGAGACTTATCATTGAGCACGAAAGAAAAAATATTTTATTTCCCTTCAATGTTTATTTTAACTAGGTCTCAATTCAGACTATACTTTCTGTTTGTTTTTTTTTTTCAGAGTGATATAATTGAAAGTGCTTCTGCTGTATTTGAGGAAGAACAAATTGTTGATTGGATGGTGGATTAATAAGTAGCTGTTGTATTAAGAGAGTAAAAAGATATTTTGGGAGTTGGGAAGAACTCGATTTTCACCCTAGTCTAGCAGCTTTGCTGCTCACTT
>NW_008607380.1:0-19096 GCF_000691845.1 Merops nubicus | reverse complement strand
CTGTGGAGCTGCTTCCCAGCAGGTCAGGCCCTAACCTATGCAAATAAAGGATCTCAAGAGCAATTTTGGGGAGTGGCTGTGAATTCCTGGTGGAGCTCAGTGTGGTGTCTTGGGGGTGGAATTTTGGACACCTCTGTTGGCAACAGGGAGATGCTGTGGGTTAAAACTGGCTGATGGGTGTTTGAATGTTGAAGGTCTGGACTTACCTGGATGAAAGCCATAGTTGTTTGCTGTAAAAATATGCCAAAAGTTCAATTTATAAGCTGAGGAGAGTTGAGCTTGTTGGTTTGTCACCAGTTTAGATGCATTTCAGCCAAGCAAACGTGCAAAGGGCTGAAGAAGCTGCTCTGGCAGGACAGCAGAGAGGAGGCAGAGGAGAAGCAAGCTGTGCTGTGGTCTCCTGAGGTGGACAGGCCCATGGCACAGCAGGAGGAGGCTTCCTGAGGCCTGGGAGATGGAGGTGATGGGAGATCAGGGGTGGGATGGCAGCAGACAGGCCAGGAAGTGACTAAAACACTGTGGTGGTTGTTGGTTTCCCTGTGTAAATATGTGAGGCCCTTCCAGCCAAAGGACAGCTTGTGCTTTCTTCAGATGTGACCCTGTACTCGTTCTTCACTCCAAAAAAAAACCCCCACAGGAGAGTTGTCTTGTTCCCTTCAGCCAGCTGTCAGCTCCTTTGCCTTTAGGGGTAGCTGTGCTCCTTCCAGGCAGTGCTTGCTGCTGCAGAGAGGTGTCCAGGGAAGAGTTTTGGAGAGGAGCACCATGGAGAGGAGCACCAGGCCCTGCCCCATCACCCCTGGGAGGAGGAGGAGGAGGATGTGGGTGAAAGGATCTGAGCAGAAGGGATGACACTGGAGCTGTCTGGAGGATCCATATTCCTCTTTCCTGCAGTAAGTGGGTGGTACCCCAGAGGGCCAGGAAGAAATGGATGAACCTTAGATGAAAATTGCCAGCCAGCACTGGTGGAGGATGAAGAAACAACCTCTACCTTGACCCTGCCTGCCACAGGGAGAAAGTTTTTTGGGCTGCTTGTCCTCAGTAAAGTTCTCATGGGGATGAGAAATTTCTGAATCCTGCCCACAGATCACAGAGCTGGAAAAAAAAAAACCCAAACAATATTTGAGTATTGCTGCTGAATGCTGCAACAGATCTCTGTGTGATGGGCCTGACTCTGCTCCCTGGCCTGGCTGGGGCTGAGCTCCACCTGGGACCTTCACAGGGATGGCAGGTTTGGGGGAATCTCCTGGTCCAGGCTGTGCCTCCCCAGCTGCAGCACAGTCCAGAGTTCCCAGAGAAGAAGTGAGTGCTGGTGGTCAGTTCTTTATCCAGCTGGCAGTTCCCTGGTGAGGACCAAAGCTCAGCAGAGCAGAAAGGGGGCTCGGAGGCTCCCTGCACAAGCCCCAGGCTTGGGCTCTGGCCACATCTCTCCCCGTGGCCTTTCCTTCCTCCTGCCTGCCCTGCACAGGCTGAAATGCTGGATTTTTTTTTCTTCCCCACCCTCCCAAGACAACAATGAGATGGAGCACGCTGGAGATGTTGTATAACTGCTGGGAGCCAATAATTGTGGCAGCACTTTTGGGTCCTCAGCCACGACTGGGATCCTATTCTCCTCCAGACTGAGCAAATTAGGAGGCCAGACTCTTCCCTGCCTGCAGCAAAGCAGAGCTGGGAGTTTGCTTGGCTGGAGGAGTCGATCCCCTTCCTTCCATGCTCTCCATCCCTGCTTCCCCCACGTGAGGGGGTTCCCAGTTAAGGTGTTCCTGGGGTTGGGGCCTTTGTGGGGTAGCTGCTGCTTTTCTGTTTGCCTCGTGGCTGTGGCAAAGAGCTGGAAGGATCCCCTGGTCCTGCACTAGAAGGCTGCTATCTAGAAGCCCTGAAATATCATTTCTAATTCCAGCCTGGGAGCCAAATTTAAGGTATTAGGAGACTAGTTTGGATGTGGACTCTTCCTGCCAGCCTTGAGCGTGCCAGGCAGTCTCCATCTCACAATTTACACCCAGCAAAGGTAAGAAGCTGCTTGTCCCCTGTTCGTTGGCAGGTTTGGGGAGTCTGGCCCAAGGGAAGGGGTCAAAATTCAGACCATGTCAGCCAGACAGGGCTTGCACAGCTCGGGGTCCACCCAGGCAGGAGGAAGCACCATGAGCTCTGCTTCTCTCTGGAAGGGTAGAAGTAGAAAGGGGAAGCTACAACTCCTCTTTCCAAGGCCTCTTTGCCCATATCACCTCTGCCTTCCAGACAAGGAAGAGGTGGTTTGAGGTGGTTCTGGGGTGGGAATTGTGGTTGTCCAGTAAATGGGGCTTTTGGGGCTTCCCCACCTTGCCTCCAGCAAGGTCTGGGGGTGGATGTGGAGCTGCATCCCCTGGGCCTGTTTCCTCTGTTGGATTTTGGCCAGGAAAGCCCCTGTGTTTGCACCCTGCCTGGCAGGCAAGTGCTGAGCTGGGCTGTGACTGGTGATGGGGAGAAGGGTGGGTGCTCTCCTGGCACCCAGAGGTGGGTGCCTGGCTGTGGTTTGGGGGTGCTGTGCTGCCCAGGGGAGCTCAGCAGGGTCTCCTGGGGGTTAACAGGAGCTGAGACACACAGGAGGTGGTTGTGCTGGGACATAGGAGCTGGTTGTGCAGCTTTCTGGAGTCCTCAGCAGAGCAAGGGACCTGCTGGAGGGGGGCCAGAGGAGCCCCAGCAATGCCCTGAGGGGGGAACCCCTCTGCTGGGAGCCCAGCAGGAGAGAGTTGGGCTGGGGCAGCTGAGAGGAGAAGGCTCCAGCTGGGGAGACCTGCTGGGGGTCTTTCAGGAGTTCCAGGGGCCATCAGAAAGCTGGGGGGGGACTTTGGAGCAGGGGCTGTTGGGACAGGACAAGGGGGGATGGTTTGAAGCTCCAAGAGGGAGCTTGAGACTGGAGAGAAGGGAGAAATGTTGGATGCTGAGGGGGGTGAGCCCCTGGCCCAGGCTGCCCAGAGAGGTGGTCGCTGCCCCATCCCTGGCACCATCCCAGGGGAGGTTGGATGGAGCTCTGAGCACCCTGCTCTAGCTGGGGATGTCCCTGCTCCCTGCAGGGGGGTTGGACAAGGTGACCTTGGAAGGTCCCTTCCCCCCCAAACCAGTCTGTGATTCTGAGGTCTGAGTGGGTGCTGGGCTCTGTCCTGCTCCGTGGCTGGGACTGGTGGTGTTGCTGGGATGTGACCCACTGCCAGTGCTGCAGGCAACTGTCACCCCCTGCCCCATCCTGTCCCTGGCTGTCTGCTGGCACAGCAATGGGTGTGGATGGTTTATGAGGGGAGCATCCCTAATTGGGGGAAGTCAGCTTGGCTAATTCAGACCAGGTTGAAGTTATCTGCAGGGATTTCGGGAGCATTCCCACGGGCAGCTCTGCTGGAGCAGGGGTGGATAACAGCTGGGGACACTAATTCCTTCCAGATCCAGCAGTGCTAGGAGGGGATGTCTGTCAGGAATCCCACTACAGATGTACATAGGAGACCCTCTAAGAGAAGAACTTCTTCCCCCTGCTACTGCCTGACACACAAACAAGGGGATAAATCAACTTTTGTGTGTGAAAACTTGAGAATTGCCTTCAGCACAAACCCCTCTCTTCCTTTATCACCTGGAATTCTGGCAGAGCTTTAAATTCTCAAGTGCCTCTACCTCCAGCATGGCAAAATACAGCTGCACCTATAAAAATGGGAAGTGGATTCTGTGGTTTTTTTTTTCCCTTTGCCCCAGTTTGAGCTCTCTCTCCTCCTCTCTTTCTGCGACAGCCTCGTTAGGAGTGAATAATCTGTCTCCCATACAGCACAAAGCTGGTGGTTGTAGGAGGAGCAAGTCGGCTGTTTCAGTGGCGTGGTTTGGATCCAGGACAGACGTTGCCAAAATTGATCTTCTCTAGCACCTCTCTCTTGAAAACCAACAGTGCTTTTTGAGCAGGAGACCCAGCGGACGACGCACCTCGGGAATAGAGCCTCTTCCCTCTGGGGGGAGAAGCTTTGGGCTTCCCAGGGTTCACCCAGGCCCTGGAGGAGCCCTGCTGGGTTGAGATGAGGCTCTGGGAAGGAAGGTGGTGGCTCCTGCTGCCCCCCAGCTCTGAGTTGCTGCTGTGCTCTCTCCTCAGCGTGGCACGATGCGGCGGCGTTACGAGGACGACGGCATCTCCGACGATGAAATCGAAGGCAAGAGGACGTTTGACCTGGAGGAAAAGCTGTCCACCAACAAGTTTAACTCCACCTTCGTGGTCTTCATGGAAGGCAAAGGTTTGTCTGGGGCCTGCTGTCAGTAAGCAGGGAGCTGCTGTGCTTGGCTGCTTCTCCAGTGGGGCAGGGGGTGTGACATGACCTTCCCCAAGCCCTTCTTAGAAAGCTGACAGGGATCAGCACACTGGGATGTGCTCTTGTGCCTCTGACTGCACCCAAAGCCTCCCTGGCTGCCAGCCTCAAGGGTGGTTACAAGGCCATTGTGGTGTTAATGAAACCAGTTCACAGAATCCTTGGGTTGGAAGAGACCTTTAAGCTCATCAGGTCCAACTGTACCCCCAGCCCTGCCAGGTCCCCACTGCCCCGTGTCCCTCACCCCACATCTCCACGGCTTGGAAACCCCTCCAGGGGTGGGGACTCCACCACTGCCCTGGGCAGCCTGGCACAGCCCTGGACAACCCTCCAGGGCAAGACATGGTTCCTCAGGGGCAACTGAACCCTCCCCTGGAGCAACCTGAGGCTGTTGCCTCTTGTCCTGTTCCTTGGGAGAAGAGTCTGACCCCCACCTGTCTGCAGCCTCCTGTCAGGTTGAAGGCAACCTGAGGTATATTGTTGTAGGATTGGCTCAAACCTTCTAACCCCTTGGGCCAGGGGAGCTGGCGACAGGGGGGTGGGTGGGAACTGATGTGAAGCTGCTCCCCCTGGGGAGCCAGGAGCTGGTCTGCAGCACTGCAGGCTTGCTGGGACACGTGGCAGCCAGGAGCAAGAGGCTTTGCCTGGGTCAGCACCTGTAATTGCAGCCACGTGTCTACTAGGTGCTTAATTTAAAGACCATGTGGGATCTCTCCCCTTTCTTTCACCATGCTTGCAGCTCAGTGGGTTGTCTTTTCATCACACAGCCTCTGGGAGCCTCCTGAGGACTTACCATGGGAGGGGGGGGAAGCATTTCTCCAAGGTGTCTCTTGGCTGTGAGCTTCTTGAGGAAGGGAGGACCAAAACCCATGCTGTTCCCCTCTCTGGGGCAGCCTCTTGGAGCAAACTTCCCTGGGAGGCCTGTCTGAGGCCTGTCAGCAGCACACACCATGCTGCTCACAGAACTGCCCCAGAGGAGTCCCAGGGTCTCTGAGGAAATAGTGAGGAAAGGGGCTTTCTTTTTGAGCAGGAGGAAGTTCTGTCTCAGCTGCACAGGGCCCTGAACAACCCAATTTGGGAGTAGGGTTGGACTAGAGGTCTCCAGGGACCTCCTTTCTGACCTCAGTTTGCCTGTAGTCCTCTGAAGGAGCTGCTTCTAACACCTTCCCTCTTCTTCTCTCCCCACACCAGACTTCACAGTGGAATACATCCAGCGAGGTGGCCTGAGAGACCCTCTCATCTTCAGGAGCTCTGATGGCCTGGGGATAAAGTAAGTGTTATGTTAAAGAGAGGTGGGTGACTCTGACCTGATTTCTTTCTTCTTTCTTTGTGGGATCCACTCCCAGAAGCTGGAGCAGTGCTGTGCCAAGCTGCTGAGCCCATGTCCACTCTGTTCTCCATGTGCAATGAGCAGAGAGTTGTCTCCTCCACCTCCCCTACCCCATTCTAACCAGTCTGCCTGGGCATAAAGTGACAGGACTGAACTGGCTGTAGGTGATCCCAACTCAGCCAAACGTCTGGGAAGTCCCACTGCTGCTCTGATGCAACATCTGGCTGGGTTCCTTTCCTGGTAACACGGGCATCTAGTGCCAGAGAGTGGAGCAACTCGTAGTATTTTGGGCTTTTTCCAGGATTCCAACCTGATCTACACACGGTGGTTACTCCTCAACTGCTGCCTGTCTCCTGCTGCAGTGAGTCAGTCGACTTACAGTCAGCTGGCTGTGAGTGACAGGCAGCATCTTGCCCAGTCTGGGGTGTCCCATACTGGGGTGAGCAAGAGAGGAACTTGTGCCAGGCTCAGTTTTAACCACTGCCTGCCTTGGGAGGGCAGAGATGTGATCCTGGGGGTTACAGCCTGGGTGAAACTGGATTTCTCCTGAGCTTTTGGTTCTTTCTCTGGGTCAAGAGCTGCCTGAGCAGCTGCCTGGCTGTGCCAGCAGTGTTTATCCAGAGCAGCACACCAGTACACACAGCTAGAGGAGCTGTGCTGTGTCAGTGAAATAGGCTGCCTGGACTGGTCTGGCTGTGCCCTTCTACTGGGATAACTCTTACAGGCAGCCTTCAAAACGAGAGCTGGGACTGCTGAGCCTGAGTCCTGCTCACTCTTAGCTTGCCAGAAGCTGCTGCACGACAGCTCATGCTCCAGAGATGGTCCATCCCCTTCCCAAATCCTCTCCCCAAGCCAGAAGAAATCTCTGGGCTCGCAGAGCTCTCACTGCACGGTCCTCACCGTGCCCAAGGGGCAGGAAGAGGCACGGAGATATCCTCAGGGTGCCAACACTGGGCTGACAGGTGGGGAAGGGGCTGCAAGCAGGAGCTGCAGGTGGAGTTTTGAGCCAGGTGTTTGTCCTGCAGGATGCCAGACCCCGACTTCAGCGTGAACGATGTGCGGCTGTGTGTCGGTGAGTGTCGGGGACCAGGGGCTCTGGCCTGCACTGGGGGGGGCATGGACCAACATTGGGGGGGTCCTTGGGTTTACCAAAGCTACAGAGCTGATTTTCTGCCTCCCTCAGAGTGGTTGAAGCTGGTCCTTAGCTGGTGGATCACAACCTGCTCGAGTCTAGTTTGCCCTGAAGCAAGTTCTGTTTCCAGAAGTTACCCACATGGAGGAAGATGGAGTTATGGGAGGGACCAAGCTGTCCCACTTGTGGGGGTGGGCTCTTTTGGGGAGGGTTCTCTGCTCTTCTGGGTGGTCTGTTGGGCTCAGGGAGGGTTGCAGTGACGTCTCTGTCCCGGCAGGGAGCCGACGGATGGTGGATGTGATGGATGTGAACACTCAGAGGGACATTGAAATGTCCATGGCACAGTGGGCACGTTACTATGAAACCCCAGAGGCTGAGAGGGAGAAGCTGTACAACGTCATCAGCCTGGAGTTCAGCCACACCAAGCTGGAGAACCTGGTGCAGAGACCCGCCACGGTGAGCGTGGCTCTTCCCTCTGCTGGAGTGTCCTTCCCCTGGGGCTTCTCCACGGGCAGGGTGCAGCCCAGGACTTGAGAGGGGGAGGAGAGGAGCTGCTGGTGACACACGTGGGCTCAGCAGGGGTGTCACTGCTGGAGCTGATCTGGGGTTTGACTCAGGCCTTGTCTGCTGGAGCTGGTCTCAGCATCAGGCTGGGGCTGCCCTCAGCCCTGGTGGCCATGGTCAAGTCCCTGGTGTGTCCTCCTCCAGAGAGCTGGGCACGTTCACCACCCAGCAGCAATTAGAGAAGTGGAACTGATTGGCCAAGGGGTAATTAGAGTGAAGTAAACTGCTCCTGGGGACATGCTTTTGAGCAGGGCCTGTTGGGACAGGACAAGGGGAGATGGTTTGGAACTAAAAGAGGGAGCTTGAGACTGGAGAGAAGGGAGAAATGTTGGATGCTGAGGGGGGTGAGCCCCTGGCCCAGGCTGCCCAGAGAGGTGGTCGCTGCCCCATCCCTGGCACCATCCCAGGGGAGGTTGGATGGAGCTCTGAGCACCCTGCTCTAGCTGGGGATGTCCCTGCTTCTCCCAGTTCTTGATTCCACTGCCTGCCAAGACCTGGGCTCCCCTCCCACCCTGGGCCTGTGCTGCACACTGTGCTGCTCTGGTGCTCGGTGCAGAGCCCTCTCCTGCACCCTGCAGCAGCCCCATCGTGGCCAAAGAGAGCTGCAGCTCCAGCAGGGCCCAGATCAGGCAGCAGAGCTCAGTGGTGCCCCTGGGGTTCTGGGTGAGCAGCCAAAGCCTGGATGCTGGTGGGGCTTTGTGGTTTCCTTGGTGGTTGGGAAGGGTGATGCTGGTGGGACATGAACCCTGTGTGCAGCTGGGACCCCAGGGGGTTGTGCAGCATGGCAGAGCAGGGTTCTGAGGCAAGATCTGGACATCTCTGAGGGCAGAGGCCAGGGCTGGAGGTGTGCTGGAGGCAGGGCAGGTGGAAAACCAGCTGTCCTCAGTGAAGTGGGTGGTGATGGAGATGCTGAGCTCACTCTGCAGTCGGTGGAGAGGAAGGGGCAGCTCTGTGGGGCCAATCACTTCTCACGTTCAACTGTAGAGGGAGCCTGGACATCTCTGCCTGCTGGGGCTGTCCTAGGGCTTAGGGAGCTGCATCCCACCCGAGGAGATGCTGCCCAGCGTGGGTTTCATGTCCAGCAGTTCCCCCCCAGCCCCTGAGTAGAAGACCAGGACTCCAGTGCTGTGCAGAAGGGTCTTACTGTGCCCCTTTCTTCTCCCCTCCTGTCTCCCACCTTTCTGCTGTAGGTGGATTTGATTGACTGGGTTGACAACATGTGGCCCAGGCACCTGAAGGAGAGTCAGACAGAGTCCACGAATGCAATCCTGGAGATGCAGTACCCAAAGGTGCAGAAGTAAGTGACCTCCTGAGCTTTTTCCCATGCTGGGAGGCAGCAAAAGATCTCTTGCAAGAAAACTGCCCAAGGGAGAAGCAGTTTGTCCCAAGGGGGGGAAGCAGGAGGAACTGTCTCCTGTTTGTTTTGGTGGGTAACACTAAGGACACCCCAGTTTGTTGTTGAAACCTCTGTTTAAAGAGTGCTGTGTGGCTTCTAGGAGCTTGCTGCACTCTGTGGAAGCTCTCCTGCAAACCACCCCCTCCCTGCAGCTCTGCACTGAGCCCTTGGCCTGGCTTTGGGCAGCTCCTTCCCATGTTCTGTCTGCTCTGAAACGTGGATCACTGCTCAGTTTCACCTTGTGCTCACCTTGTTTCCCACCAGGTACTGTCTGATGAGTGTCAAGGGCTGCTACACAGATTTCCACGTGGACTTTGGTGGCACTTCTGTGTGGTACCACATCCACCGAGGGGGAAAGGTAGGAGGACAGGCCCTGCTGGGGAGCTTCCAGATGCTTTAGGAGGGCAGCTTTTAGTCTCTTCTCTTGTGGATCCTTGGAAGATACAGGTCCCAGATGGTGAATTGTACCTGTGGTTCTTGGAAGTAGTTCAGGCCCCGAGAGCTGCACCAGGCACAGGCTGAAAACCTGTGCTGCAGAGATGATGCTGAGACAACCTCATAAAAGACTAAAAGACATAGAGTAGTTTAACTCAATTCATCCAGTGCCTTGGGCTTCTGAGAGATCATTTGGCTGCCTCAGCTGCTCACCTCTTGGTGTGGCAGAAAACAGCACACTGGGAGCAGCAGCAAGTGGGGGAAAGGTAATCAAAGATGAGTGGGAGCTTCTCCTGAAGCTGAGCTGTTCAGGGGTTTTGAAGAGCCAACAAATGTGTTGAGGGGGTCATCTTAAAACATCAAGAGACTTGAAAAGCAGAAGCTTTTGAACTGAAGGTTGGTACCAGGTGAGAAGTGGCTCTGAAATGGTGTCAGAGAAGGGCTGCTTCTCTGGAGTAGCTTCCTGCAGCTGAGCTCAGCCCAAGGCACAAAAACTGAGCCCCAGGTTCCATCCAGTTGGAGTTGGGTTACAAACTTCATCCAGGTGCCACGTTTGCTCCTTGAGGGGTGGCTTCCAGTTAGAGTGGTGCCAGGATTTCCCTGTGCCAGGCGTCCAGCCCCCAGCTGGGTGTTGTCCTGGGGCCTGGCGTGGAAATCTGTCCCAGGGGGTGTCTGGGAAGGTGCCAGTCCTCCCAATTGGCACCTTCAGCTGCCCATCATAGACTCTTTAATGACACTGGGGCAGCAAAATCTGGTGGTAGCTCAGCTTAGTGGCATTAGAAACAGTGTGGCCAGCAGGACTAGGGAGGTGTTTTACCTCTGTGCTAGTGAGCCAGCAATGGGCTCTAGTGGCCAAGAAGGCCAGTGGTCCCCTGGGGTGCAGGAGGAAGAGTGTGGCCAGCAGGTCAAGGGAGGGTCTCCTGCCCCTCTGCTCTGCCCCAGTGAGGGCACTTTGGGAGTCTTGGGTCCAGTTCTGGGCTCCCCAGTTCCAGAGAGACCAGGAGCTACTGGGGAGAGTCCAGAGGAGGCTGTGGAGCTGCTGAGGGGCTGGAGCAGCTCTATGCCAGGCCAGGCTGAGAGCCCTGGGGCTGTGCAGCTGGAGAAGAGAAGCCTCAGAGGGGATCTGAGCAGTGCTGAGCAAGAGCTAAAGGGCCCCCGGGGGGCAAGAGGCTGGGGCCAGACTCTGCTCAGTTGTGGCCAGCCACCGGCCCAGGGGCAACGGGCACCAACTGGAACCCAGGAGGTGCCACCTGAGCAGGAGGAGAAACTTCTTGGGTGGGAGGGTGCAGAGCCTGGAGCAGCTGCCCAGAGAGGCTGGGGAGTCTCCTGCTCTGGAGAGATCCCAACCCCTCCTGGCTGTGACCCTGGGCACCCTGCTGGGGGGGCGCTGCTGGAGCAGGGGGTTGGGGGAGATGATCCCCAGAGGATCCTCAGCCCCACCTCACTGGGATCCTGTAATACCTACTTTGTCTCTCATACTCTGACTGTGTTATCTTCATTTCCAGATCTTCTGGCTGATCCCTCCTACCCCCCAGAACCTGGAGCTCTATGAAAACTGGCTTCTCTCAGGGAAGCAGGGAGACATCTTCCTGGGGGACAGAGTGTCAGAGTGCCAGCGCATCGAGCTCAAGCAGGGCTACACATTTGTCATCCCCTCAGGTGGGCAGACACATCCTGACCCTTGCCAGGCTTGTGGTGAGAGACCAGAACTCCTGGGACACGAGGAAAATGGGACCAAGCAGGATTCAGCCTCCTCCCTCCTGAGTAGCTGGGAGGTGTGATGTGGCTCCATCCTCTTGGTTGCCAGCTCCCAAATCGTGCCTGTCGTGGCCCTGTGCAGGGCAGCTCCTCAGCTCCCTGGGTCTCTTGTGGAGTCTCTGCAGAGTCAGGTTCCAAGTGTGAAGCAAGGAAGGGGAGTTTATGGAGTGAGGTGGCTGCTCTGGGCATGAGAAAAGACTGTGCTGGGAAGCACAGCACCAGGAGCAGATGTGGGAATGTGCTGACAGCCTGTAGGGAGCTGGGAAGCACGAACACAGGGAGGGACTTGCAGGTGACTGAATGTGCACCAGCAGTGTGCCCAGCTGGCCAAGGAGGCCACCAGCATCCTGGCTTGGGTCAGCACTGGTGTGGCCAGCAGGAGCAGGGCAGGATTGTCCCCCTGGGCTGGGCACTGGGGAGGCTGAACCTCCAATCCTGGGGGCAGTTTTGGGCCCCTCCCTCCCTCCCAGCAGGAGCTGGAGGGGCTGGAGCGTGGGCAGAGAAGGGCAACGGAGCTGCTGGGGAAGGGTCTAGAGCCCAAGTGTGGGGAGGAGCAGCTGAGGGAGCTGGGGGTGCTGAGCCTGGAGCAAAGGAGGCTCAGGGGAGACCTTCTGGCTCTGCACAGCTCCTGACAGGAGCCTGGAGCCAGGGGGGGTCGGGCTCTGCTCCCAAGGAACAAGGGACAGGACAAGAGGCAACAGCCTCAAGTTGCCCCAGGGGAGGTTGGGGTTGGCCCTGAGGATTGCACAAGTTTACTCATGTTAGTCCCCTTCTCCCAACTGACACTTCTTCTGAACTGAGTGGCCTTGCCTTGAGGAAACCCACCCTGGAATTCCCAAAATGTTGGGCTTGGCTGGATTACTGAGGCTTGGAGATAACTGAGCTGGAATTTGAGTCACTCTGAGGGGTTTTGAATTGTTGAACAGACTTTAGCAGACCGTGTTCCTCCTCGCTGGTGCTTTTAGGCCTAACACAATTAGAAACCAACATTCCACAGCCACCAGGATGACAGAAACCTCTGAAGAGCTCCAACTCTTGCTTTCTCTCCCAGGTTGGATCCATGCTGTGTACACTCCCATGGACACACTGGTTTTTGGAGGCAACTTCTTACACAGCTTCAACATCCCTATGCAGCTCCGGATCTACAGCATCGAAGACCGCACACGGGTGAGGACCTGACCTCTGGGGGCTGCTGGGGAGGGGGCAGCCAGGAATTTGGGGGGCTCACCCTGTCCCAGAGTGCTCAGACTCCTCCAGCTGCCCATCAGCAGCGTGTCGTAGCCTGCAAAACATGGGCAGGAACACGGGCAGAGGGACAGGCAGCAGCACTGAGGCTTGTTCTGCTCCCTCAGCCTTCCTCCTGCCTCACCCCGGGCTTCTGAGGGCTTTGGAAGTCTTGTTGTGAGTGTTACAGGCCACTGGCTACCTGAAGAGGAAGGTGGCAACTTGGCCATGGGAGGGCACCCAGTGGGTTGTCTCTTCTCTTACCTGGCTGCCTTCTGTTGCTGCCTGGTGTTGATCTTAGAGAGATGAGTGAGAAGAGAAGGCTCTGGGGAGACCTGCTGGGGGCGGCCAGGGCTTCAAGGGGCCTGTCAGAAAGCTGGGGGGGGACTTTGGAGCAGGGGCTGTTGGGACAGGACAAGGGGGGATGGTTTGGAACTCAAAGAGGGAGATTGAGACTGGAGAGAAGGGAGAAATGTTGGATGCTGAGGGGGGTGAGCCCCTGGCCCAGGCTGCCCAGAGAGGTGGTCGCTGCCCCATCCCTGGCACCATCCCCGGGGAGGTTGGATGGAGCTCTGAGCACCCTGCTCTAGCTGGGGCTGTCCCTGCTCCCTGCAGGGGGTTGGACAGGATGACCTTGGAAGGTGCCTTCCCACCCAAACCACCCTGTGATTCTGTGACTGAAGCTAAAGGCTTCCTGAGGTCCTGAGCAGAGAATGCTGTTGACGGGTGGGTGTCCTTGTGGAGAAATGGGTCCTGCAGTGCTCACCTTCTCCAGAGGAGCTTCATGGCATCCCTGGGCTGTGGTGGGTGGCCTGTTGGCCCCTCTGAAGCAGCTCAGGCTGCTGCAGCAGGCAGGGCCTGTGGGTGGGCAGCTGGGCCAGGGGCATCTTCCCCCTCTGCCAACACAACAGAGCTCCAGTAACGGGCCAGCCTGTCTCTCAGCAGGGAGGGGGGGATCAGCCTGGCTCGAGGCAGCAGGAACAGGAGGGATCTCCTTGCAGCATGGTGCTGGGGGTGTCCAGAGCTCATCCCTTTCCCCTCCCCCCTTTTCCAGGTCCCCAATAAGTTCCGTTACCCCTTCTACTACGAGATGTGCTGGTACGTGCTGGAGCGCTACGTCTACTGCATCACCAGCCGCTCCCACCTCACCAAGGACTTCCAGAAGGAGTCCCTCAGCATGGGTAAGGCCCTCACCTCAGCTCCCCAGCCCTGAGGCCCCCCTCAGCCCGACCACAGCTGCCCCTCACGCCCCCCTGCCTGGCTGCACGCTGCCTCAGACCAGGGTGGGTCCCTCACTTCCTCAGTTTCACAAGGTAGGGTTTTTTTTTTTGGGTGTTTCCTCCCTTTTTGCCCTTTGCAATGCCCTCTGGACAGCAGGCTGGCTGAAGGAGGTGCTGTTTGTTTCCTTTCCTTTGAGCCAGAAGTCAAAACAAGCCAGACTTCTGCTTCCTCCTTTGCCCCTGTGACAAGGCTGAGGCCCTCGTAGCTGCAAAACCAGCCCAGGAGTTCTTGGCCTTGCTGGTGCACACAAAGCCTTCCAGAGCAGAGCTGGGGGGAAGTTGCAGCAACCATTGCTGGGCTGTGGGGCAGTGACACTTCTGTGCTGCTGAACTGGGGCCTTCCTGCACTCAGAGCTGCCAACACTGTCCAGGTCCCGTGGGGAGTCTCTGGCAGAAGGGATGTTTGGCCTCAGAGCTGAGGTGAGCTCTGAGCAATGGTCAGGAGAGACATGGATAGGGTTTTGAGGAGCCCCAGCAATGCCCCGAGGGGGGAACCCCTCTGCTGGGAGCCCAGCAGGAGAGAGTTGGGCTGGGGCAGCCCCAGAGGAGAAGGCTCCAGCTGGGGAGACCTGCTGGGGGCTGCCAGGACTGCCAGGGGCCTGGCAGAAAGCTGGGGGGGGACTTTGGAGCAGGGGCTGTTGGGACAGGACAAGGGGGGATGGTTTGAAGCTCCAAGAGGGAGCTTGAGACTGGAGAGAAGGGAGAAATGTTGGATGTTGAGGGGGGTGAGCCCCTGGCCCAGGCTGCCCAGAGAGGTGGTCGCTGCCCCATCCCTGGCACCATCCCAGGGGAGGTTGGATGGAGCTCTGAGCACCCTGCTCTAGCTGGGGATGTCCCTGCTCCCTGCAGGGGGTTGAACTCAGTGACCTTGACAGGTCCCTTCCCACCCAAACCATTCCATGATTCTGTGATACCTTCCAGAGACTCTTCTTCAGGCTGGATAGCCTCCACCCACGGCCCTTGAAGCAAATCCATCCTTGCTCCCCTAAGAGGCTGGAAATGCTCCTGGGCACCTCTCCTCACAGCCACAGCCTCTTCAGGGCTTTCTGTTGCTGCCCAAGGGGCCCTGGCAGAGGGACACAGCCCCCAGCTCTTGTCCTGTGCTCATGGTTCTCTGGAGGTGTCCTGCAGTGCTTGGCTGTCTCTGTCCTCCTGCCTGGAGACTTCCTTGAGCCTTCATCACCCTTTCTCTGCCAGTGAGCAGCCTGAACTGGAACTAGTGCAGAGAATGGAGGGGAAGGGAGCTGGAGAACCCACTTCCCTCTGCCTGTCTGGGGAGGGTGCTTTGTCATGCACAGTCAGGCTCAGAGACCTCCCAGCCATCCACTGAGTCCACATCCTCTTCCTCCCATCCTGAAGGCAGGATCAAGGCCCCAGGTCCCTCCCAGGATGAGGTGGATGGAGATCCAGAGCCCTCCAAAGCACAGTCAGGTTGGATTAGGCTTTGAGCCTCCTCATCTAGTGAATGGTGCCTCTGCTTTTGTGGCAGAGGGGTTGGACTAGAGGATCTTTAAAGGTCCCTTCCAACCCAAACCATTCCATGATCCTATGAAATTCAGTCTCAGGCACAGCTGTCTCCTCCTCCAGGAGGTTTTCTGGTGTCTTGTGTCTCACCTCCCCACAGAACAGGCCAGGAATGGGGATGGGGTTTAGCTGTTCTTCTCCAGCAGCCCCCCTCCTATGCCCCATCCTTTCCTCTTGCCTCATCCCCATCCCTACCTGCTGCTCCAGCATCTGCTGACGGGGGAGAGGTTCCTCTAGAAACCAAACCCCTCCCGTGCCTGACTGCCTGGCCACTCTGCTCTTCTCTCCCTCTTTCCCACGGCAGATATGGAGCTGAGCTCCTCGGACTCGGTCAACATGGAAGAGGAGGAGGAGGAGGAGGAGGAGGAGGAGGCGGCAGGGAAGGAGCCCAGGCGGCCGGTCACGAGGCGCTCGGTCCTCACCAGCCCCATCGCCAACGGGGCCAACGCCGACTACGACGAGCTGGGCAGGAGCTGCAGGAGCAGCCTCCCAGCCCTGAAGAAAACCCCTTCCATCGACTCCTCCTCCGACTCCAGCCGGGGCTCCCAGAACGGCCAAAGCTGCGACCCCAGCGGCGGCAGCCCGCGCAAGAGCAGGAGGGTTCACCTCACCCAGTTTGAGCTGGAGGGGCTGCGCTGCCTGGTGGACAAGCTGGAGTCTCTCCCTCTGCACAAGAAGTGCGTCCCCACCGGCATCGAGGACGAGGACGCCCTCATCGCCGACGTCAAGGTACAGAGAGAGCCCCCCCAGGGGGGTTTGGGGGGCTCCTGGGGGGCTCCTGGCCCTGCCCAGCTCCCCTGCAGGCTATCAGAGCAGAACTCTGCTTCTCCTTCCCAGTCCTGGCTCTGGGGCTCTTGGGCTGCTGGACAAAGTGGCTCTCAGAGCCCTTGTCTCCCCCCGGGTGGGTTTGGCCTCGTTTCTTGGGGTTGTTGGCACAGGTTCTGACCTTTAGTGGGGGGTTCTGTGTTGTTTCTCCTTCTCCCCTGAGCTGCCTCTGCCAGACCTGTTGTGCTGCCTCCAGGAGCTTTGGTGGTTTTGCCTCGCTCTACTCCCCAAAAGTCTATTTTAGTCCCTAAAACCACAGCTTCCTTCTGCTGTCTTGCTGGCTGGTGGTGATCTCCTTGCCAGCACCAAAGCTGAGATCCAGCCCTGGGCACATCCTGCCCTTTGCCCTCGGGTCTCTTGCCCAGGCGCCGTCTCCTGGCTTTTTTTGGGTGGGTTTTTTGGTGAACCTGTTGCTCTGCTGTGTGCTCGGAGCGTTGGGTGCAGCTCTGGGGTCCCATCTGGGCTGGCACAGGGGAGCTGTGGTGGGAGGAGGTGCTGCTGAGGGGCTGCAGTGCTGCTTCCCTGGGGCTTTCTCAATGCGCCGTGGCCTTCCAGTGTGTGGAGAGTGTGTCCCTGAGACACCACAGTGGGGTGGCCTTGGCCCTGCCACGGACCATCTGATGCTGTATGGGGGGTGTTGGTGGACAGGCAGCTGGAGCGTGGGCAGAGAAGGGCAACGGAGCTGCTGGGGAAGGGTCTAGAGCCCAAGTGTGGGGAGGAGCAGCTGAGGGAGCTGGGGGTGCTGAGCCTGGAGCAAAGGAGGCTCAGGGGAGACCTTCTGGCTCTGCACAGCTCCTGACAGGAGCCTGGAGGGAGGGAAAAGGGCCTCAAGTCACCCCAGGGGAGGTTTCAGTTGTCCCTGAGGAACAATTTCTTGCCCTGGAGGGTTGCCCAGGGCTGTGCCAGGCTGCCCAGGGCAGTGGTGGAGTCCCCACCCCTGGAGGGGTGTCCAAGCCGTGGAGATGTGGGGTGAGGGACACGGGGCAGTGGGGACCTGGCAGGGCTGGGGGCACGGGTGGGCTCCAGGAGCTGAAAGGTCTCTCCCAACCAAACCAAGTCCATGGTTCTGTGCTCTGGAGAAACTCACCCTGAGCTGTGAGCTCTGGGTTTTACCCTCAGCCTGGGAGAGGGAGGCTGGTGTCGTGTGGTGGGAAGGCAGAGTGTTCCATGTTGGGGTTCAGCTGGGGTTTGAGACCTGTCCAAAGGACCTGTTGTGTTCTGGAGCCCATGGATGTATGCCCGTGGTTGTGATGTGTCCCACCAGCCTCTGTCTGACTGTACCTCAGGGCTGAGCTGGGGTGACAGTCCCTGCAGAGTGCAGTCAGAGCAGACAGCTTCCCTGGGGGGCCTGCTCCTTGGAGCTGGCTCTGCTCTGAGGTTCAGAAGTATCCTCAGCTGCAGGACTCTGTCCCTCAGGAGCAGCCAGTAAAGCCTGTGCTGCAGGGTGTCCTCAGGGCATGGAGATCCTCACCCTGCTGTGCCTGGGGAAAGCAGGACTTTGACTCCAGCAAACCTCTGCTTCCAAAACTGCCATTTTCTGTGGAGGGGATGGAGCAGAGACGTGTGGCTTGGCTCATGGGTCCTGAGAAGGGGCAGGGTGCTTCTAGCTGAGCCTTTCCCTGCTCTGCTCACTGGAGAAGCCCCAGGAGTGAAGGTCATTCCAGTGGGGTTCCATGAGTATGATTCTGTGTCCTCTCCTGAGCTGAGCCTGGAGCTGTCCCGTGGTGGGGTGTGATGCTTTGGATATGACAGAGATACTTCCAGCTCCATGGCAGGAGGGGTTGGAGTGGGTTGCCCAGGAAAGCTGTGGATGCTCCATCCCTGGAGGTGCTCAAGGGCAGGTTGGGTGGGGCCTTGCTCAGCCTGACCCAGTGGGAGGTGTCCTGCCCGTGGCAGGGGGGCTGGAAGGAGATGAGCTTTAAGGTGGTGACTCTGTGAAATAGGAGGACCCACAGAAGTCAGGAAGGCTTCCACAGAAGTCAGGAAGGCTTCTAGGAGAGCCTGAGGAGATCATCTGCCTTTGTGAAAGGAGACAGTGACACGTTGCCTTGTCACACTGGTGCTGAAAAATCCCCATGCCCTCCGTGGTGCCTCTTGGCATGGCCTGCACTGGGGTCGTTGGAAAGATCATTGACCAAGAGGGACCTTCTGAGAGGTCCCACTTGCTTTTGACTGCTTCTGACCCCTCTTGGGGTGTGCTGGTTTCAGCTGCAGAGGAGCAGGATGGTCCATGGCTGTAGAGCTTGCAGACCCTGCTGCTGGCTGACGTGTGGGGAGCTGAGCCCACCTTGGAACCCTTCCCTCGCGGTGGTGCCACCAAGCCCTGCCCCAGGCTGGGTCTGTCTGGGCTCTGCCCAGAGGTGTTGAGGCACCAAGCGTTGGGGAAGCAAGAGAAGGGTCTCCCAAAGGTGGGGGTCCTGTCTGCAGGATCTCAACCCAAAGCCTCTGGTCTGGCATTGCCCACATCTCTTGCTCCATGTTGTATTGAGTCTCCTCAGAGACATCTTCTTGCTCCTCTACAAATGCATTTAATGGAATCCCGGCCTGGTGGGGCTGGGAGGGAGCTCTGGGGATCATCTCCCCCAACCCCCTGCTCCAGCAGCTCCCCCAGGGGCACAGCCAGGAGGGTTTGGGATCTGCCTCCAAAACCTCTCTGGGCAGCTGCTCCAGGCTTGGGCACCCTCAAAGTCAATAATTTTCTCCTCCTGCTCAGGTGGCCCCTCCTGGGTTCCAGTGGGTGCCCGTTGCCCCTTGTCCTGTGGCTGGGCACCACTGAGCAGAGTCTGGCCCCAGCCTCTTGCCCCCTGGGGGCCCTTTAGATACTGGTGAGCATTGATGAGATCTCACCTGCCTGACCTGCTCCTCCTGTGGGTCACATCTCGGGACACTTCACTCCCTCTCTGTGGCTGTGGGGAGGATATTCCTGGTCCCCCTGTTTGGGTGTTCCTGGTCCCCCTGTTTGGGTGTTCCTTGGGTATTCCTGGTCCCCCTGTTTTGGTTATTCCTGGTCCCCCTGTTTTGGCTATTCCTGGTCCCCCTGTTTTGACTATTCCTGGTCCCCCTGTTTGGAGCAAGGTGGAGAGGACTTGTGAGGAGCAGGAGCTGCTCCCACCAGGGCTGGAGGAGGACGTTCAGGGTGGGCTCCAAGCTGTGCCAGGGGTGGCTCATGAGGTGTCACGGGGCCAGAGCCCCCCCCTCTGATGTCCTGTGTGCCCAGATGCCACCTCGGGTGCCACCTGACCGTGGTGATGGGACAGAGGAGCCACCCTGCACGTCCAAACCACCCTGCTGGGAGGGGGGTCCCCAGGGAGCCTTTGC
>NW_008607379.1:11744-13160 GCF_000691845.1 Merops nubicus | reverse complement strand
GACTCCAGATTTCATCCCCTCCACTGTCCTTCTCCAAGCCTCGTGTTGTAATCGGCTTCAAGTGGAAACTTGATTTCCAGTAGTCTTCAGGGAAGCAGCAGAACAGGAGCAGGGATATGGGAGGAGCCCCTTTGGCAATCACTGGCTTACCCTCAGACAATAAAACCTCTCATTTGAGGTTGATGCTCAAGCAACTTGTAGGGACAGGTGTTCATTTAGTTTTTATCAGACCATCACTCAAAGATCTCCGGCTTTCCTGGGAACACGCGTTGAGTTGTTTCATCACCTAATCCCCATAATCCCCCCCAAGAAAGGTCGTTGCTTCACAAGAAGAGGTGACACATGTCGCTGGGTGCTCGACACCCACAGGGTGACAAAGAGCAACAGGTCGTTAAGAAAACTGCAGACACAAACCCAGGGTTCTTCACAGGAAAATGATGACTTTGCCTTTTCCAGATGTTGAACCTGCATCAAACGGGTGGATTTTCTTCACGAGAGATGGGCTTGGCCCAAAATCCTCGAGAAAAAAACGTGCAGTCCTTCAGTCTTTCTTAGAAGGACGTTTCCATAGATGTTTGTCACCCAGTTTTAACGAAGACCAAGGGGAAGTTGTGGACAACGTGATGAAACCTGGTGAACAGTAAATGGGTTCCTCATTTTGGCTCCACGCGGGCAAGGATAGGGCCTGGAATGAAAACCATCATGGTTTTGGAGGAGAATGGCCCAAGGTGATGTTAAAACCACCATGAACCTTCTTGGGCATCCCAGCAGCAACACTGAGAACACGGTTTTGGGGAAAATTCAGTTGCCCCAGGACTGGGCTGCCTGCAGGAGCGGGGAGAAGAAATGGGGCCACAAAACCTCCACCTTGCTGTAGAAACACACCCACAGTCCATCAACAAGCACGTTGCTGGGCAAGAGCCACAGCCTGGTGTCTCCCAAGAAGCCCCATTGAACATAGCACCACAAAACCCCAACGTTGGGGTCATGAGCCCACCAGAACCAAGAGATCCCCCACAATGCTCCATCCTAACCTTCTGGTTCTGCAATCCTTTCTTCTGGGCCATGATTTAAAAGATTAGCCCAGGGGTGGGTACAACCAACCTGATCTTTCCAAAGCCCCAAATCCCTCACTGCAATTCTCCAGGACTCTGTTGAAACGTCAGGAGCTGGACTTGATGACCCTGAGGTTTTCCTTCCATCAAGAGATAATTTTTGTAATTAAACTTAGTTAAAAACCCACAGTATTGTTGAGAAATTAAAGAGATAAGTTGTGGTGATTGGCTCTGCACAGAAGAATGGTGCATGAAGAGCATGGCCAGCAGGTCAAGGGAGGTTCTCCTGCCCCTCTGCTCTGCCCTAGTGAGGCCACCTCTGGAGACCTGGGTCCAGTTCTGGGCTCCCCAGTTCCAGAGA
>NW_008607379.1:9483-11705 GCF_000691845.1 Merops nubicus | reverse complement strand
CAGGTAGCCTTGAGCATCTTTGGGATGAAGAAAGGCTGATAGCCCTGGGGCTGCTGAGCTGGAGAAGACTCAGAGGGGATCCAGTCAAGGCTGAGCAAGAGTTAAATGGTGATGGACAAGAGGCTGGGGCCAGATTCTTGTTGGTGGTGCCCAGTGACGGGACAAGGGGCCATGGGCACCAACTGGAACCCAGGAGGTGCCACCTGAGCAGGAGGAGAAAATTCTTTGGTGTGAGGGTGCAGAGCCTGGAGCAGCTGCCCAGAGAGGCTGTGGAGTCTCCTGCTCTGGAGAGATCCCAAACCCACCTGGACACCACCCTGGGCACCCTGCTGGAGCAGGGGGGTTGGACGAGGTCATCTCCAGAGGTCCCTTCCAGCCCTCACCCTGCTGGGATCCTGAGACTCAAGTCGTTGTGATCCAAGAACTAAAGTAGAACTCAGAAAAAAAACCTAATAATAATAATTCCAAAGCTCTGCTTTGTTTCCAACTTCACTGCCTGGACATCCAGGACAAACACCTGGACAACTAAAGACCAAACTTTTCACAGCACAAGGGGATGAGTTTGTTTCTGCTTCGGTGCACGTAGCTCTGGGCTCCAACGCAAGGAGAACTGAAAACGTCACAAGAAAACAAACCAGGAAAGGAGGATTGCAGTAAGAAAATGGTTCCGAGAAGGGCCAGTCACTTCAGAGGCTTGCAAAAGCACTTCCAGCAAAACCTTCTTCCGGGGAAGCACCTTCCTTGGGGCTGGTGTCTGCTGAGATCACCTCTGAAGGTCCAGAACTCCGGGAAGCGCCAACACGGAGCTTCATTTCCTGAACTGAATCAGCAAATTGTCTGATTGACTAAGAAAGGCTTTATTTTTTTTTATAGGCACAGGGCAAAGGGGAGAAGGGACCAGAAAGTTTGGAGGGGAAGGGTGGTCTGTGGTGGGGTTTTCCATTTTCTTTTGCCTACCTCCAGTTATGGTCTTACGGTGGGTAAAGTGTGGTGAACCAGCCCAGGGATGGCTCCTCAGCTTTGGTAGGTTCTTGGGTTCTCCATTCTGGAAAAACACTGGTACAACCCACCCCAGCTTTGCCATTTCACTGAAGGCATCTGAGCTCTATCCTGATGGAGACAGGACCAAGCTAAAATTGTACAACACAACTTAAGAGCATCCAGTAGATGACCTGTCACCTGGAGATGCCCGTTTCCACCAGAAGGCACATTTCGGACATGAGCTCAGAGGTCTCCCTGGAGCTCGGGATGAATCTCATGATCTTGAGATGGATTTGAGCAGGTGCCTCTTTGTACAGCACCAGGAGAAGGCCAAACGTGATGTTTCAGTGCTGGGAATTCCTCTGCCCTTGGTGGAGAAGGGTGTGGTCACCTTTACTGTACCCTAATGATGATCAGGTTGACGAGCTCCTGGCACGGTGTCCACCAACAGACTCATAAGTAAGCTCAGCATGTGGGGGTTGGATGAGACCTGAGAGGTGGACTGAGACCTGGCTGAAGGACAGAGCTCAGAGGGTTATGGTCAGTGGAGCAGGGTCTAGCTGGAGGTCTGTAGCTTGCAGTGTCTCCCAGGGGTCAGGACTGGGTCCAGTCTTCAACATCTTCATCAATGACCTCAATGGAGAGGCAGGGTGGACCCTCAACCAGTTTGCTGATGGTGCTGGACTGGGAGGAGTGGTTGATGCAGCAGAAGGTCCTGCTGCCATTCAGCACGGCCTGGGTGGGCTGAGGAGTTGGGTGGAGAAGAACCTCATGAAGATCAGCCAGGGCAAGTGTAGGGTCCTGCACCAGGACAGGTCAGGGCTGACCTGCTGGAGAAGGACCTGGTGGACACCAGGTTGACCATGGAGTGGTCAGTTGGCCAGCAAAGTGGCCAGGAAGGTCCATGGCCTCCTGGGGTGCATTGAGTGTGGCTGGTAGGCCAAGGGAGGTTCTCCTGCCCCTCTGCTCTGCCCTAGTGAGGCCACCTCTGGAGTCCTGGGTCCAGTTCTGGGCTCCCCCGTTCAAGAGAGACCAGGAGCTACTGGAGAGAGTCCAGTGGAAGCTCCAAAGATGCCGAGGGGGCATCTCTGTGAGGAGGAAAGGTTGAGAGCCCTGGGGCTGTTTGGCCTGGAGAAGACTCAGAGGGGATCCAACCAAAGCTCATCAATATCTAAAGGGTGAGGATCAAGAGGCTGGGGCCAGATTCTTGTCGGTGGTGCCCAGTGATGGGACAAGGGTCA
>NW_008607379.1:600-9106 GCF_000691845.1 Merops nubicus | reverse complement strand
CTCTTCCGGGCTCCACTGATTGACAGAAAGTTTTTGAATCACCACAGCTAAGTTGACATTTTTTCGGTCTGAAGCCAGGGTATAAAATGAGAGCCAAGCTCAGCAGAGGACTCATCCTCCCGCTGGGACCATGGCTGGGATTGGTGAGTGACTCTCCCTTGGACCTCGAGCTCTTGTGCTGCTCTTTTTCATCTTCTTCATGATTTTCTTTCACCTTCTGCTTTTCTTTCAGCTTCTTTTCATCTTTCACCTTGGGTTTGGGGGTTTTTATTTTCCATCTCATAGGACATCTGCCTTTCATGTCACCTCCTGACAGCGTGACCACAATTGTCCCTTTTCTCAGCCGGGGTATTCCACCCTCAGCTGGAGCTCAACTTTGCAGCACCGTGGGTGGTGGGCAACCTCCCTCACAAATCTGGGGAGGGGGATGGTCCTAGCTGTGCATGGAGAGATAGAAACAGGCGTGAGCTCCAGGGACCTCCCTGGAGGACTTCTCCTCGCATCAGTTTTGTGGTTTCTCCACATATACTGAGGTCTGATAGAAGATGGACTTGGTGATCTTCAAGGTCTCTTCCAAACTCAATGATTCTGTGGAGATCCACTGGATGTCTCCAAGAGCTGGTCTCCATTAATTTGCTGTCCTTCCATGGAGAGCCTGATCTCCAGAGGAATCTCCTCTCTCTTCCTCATGATCCATAGATCTTTGGGGTTGCCAGGCTGGGTGAGATGAGGGCAGCAAGACTGGCTGCTGACTCTACACCACTATGAACCTAAAGACAACTCAAGGCAGCATCCCAGGTCCTCAAGGAAGATGAAGAGAAGAGCAGCATTGGGTCAGGAGGGCTGAGGCAGCTTTACTGAGGTGATACCACTTTGGGTCATGCTCTGAAGAAGGCAGCTCTGCTGGTAACAGCCTAATTGTAGCAGATTCTTCCTAATTATTTTTTACCACCACAGTTGGTGTCTTCTCAAAGCTGGATCAGGCTGCAGAAAGACCCAGTCTCAGGAGGTGGACTTGGGTCTCTCAGAAGATCACCCACAGGGTTACAGCTCTGAGGTTGATCCACAGCAGGTCCACCTGGACCCAGGTTCTCCACAGGTCTGGGGCTGGTCTGGCAACAGCAGCAATTCCCCCAGGATTTACCCAGGAGGGTGGCTGCAAAAACCTCTTTTTTTCCCCAGAAAGAAACCAGCAATAGTTGGGAGGGAGAAAAGAGAACGAAAGTTGCCCCTGTAGTTATTTTGGGGAAGAAAAACCCAAATTAGAAAAATCCCAGGGTGGTTTCAGTTCGAAGTTCCTCTCCCTGTGACTGTATCGACGTGACTTTGTTGTGTCTGCTCTCGGAGGAAGGGTTGTTCTGAGCAGGCTCCAGCTCCCCGTGGGGGTCTCAGGACGTGGATTTTTAAAGAAACAGAGAATTCCCCTCATCCATCTTCATCTGTCTCATCTTAACCTGCCTCCATCTATTCCTTCTATCTGTGCAACCATCTCCAACAGCATTCCACTGAATGTCACCTCCCTCCACCCTTCTATCTGCTGCATCAAAAATTCTGGGAATTGGGAAATGGGAAAGGGTGTTGGGGCAACAACAAAATCACTTTAATTCCTTGGATGTGAAGGACATTAACTCCTGTTCTGCGTTATGGAGCCTTCTGAACTTCTTCAGAGGGGTCAAACTCATCCTGGGGAAGTTGCCACAGCAGCTGCACGAGTAGAAATCTTCATGATGAAAGAAAAAGGACTCGATTTCTCCTTAGAAAGAAAATAAAGCCCATGCACTGGCAGCGCTCGGCTCAGGAGAGACCTGCTGCTGTCGGGGCTTTTGTAACCACCCCAGTCGATTTGGAAACAGATTTGATGGATGTTCCTCTCTAGGGCTTGGACACCAACGTGCTCAGAGCCAGTTTGTGCTGTCACCTCCCTCCCAGGCAGTCAGGAATGAACTTGCATGTTGATCACCAAGTGCTTTCATTGCATTATCGCCTTCTCTTCTCTCCTCTCCCTAGTCCTCTTCAAAATACTCCTCCTGGTGGGGCTCGTAGGTGCAAAGAAGTTCTCGTGCTTCCCTGAGTATTGCCTGCACGACAAAGACTACGACGAGCTGCTGAAGATCGTCCAGCATGGGCTGGAACCTGCAACTCATCCCTCCAAGGTGGTCATTGTGGGTGCAGGAATAAGTGGTCTTACTGCAGCGAAGTTGCTCCGAGATGCTGGCCACAAGGTGAGTAGCCTCACGAGAGCCACGAGCCTTGTTTGGTCTTCTTTTCCTACACTGAAAGGTTTTCCAGCATGGAGGGGGAGAAGGAAGCAGGAGGGAGTGGAGCAGAGTGGTGGGAGAAGGAAGGAAGAACATTTGGGCTCCAGTCATCTGATTTAGGCATGATTCTCAAAACTACACCCTCAGCTTCTCCAGTTCTCCAGCTTGCTCTAAGCTGCAGCCCAACGGTGACGTTTGTGGCTGTAGATCCACCAGGACAGAACTTGTGAGCCCTTCAAATCCCTCCTTAAGGTGGCAGGTGCTCTAAGGGCTTCAAAACCGGGTTGACCATCCCAGGGTGACAAAATTCAAACCCATAAGTTTCAAAGTCATGGAGGGACAGGTTGGTGCCTTCTTCTGGCTGTTTTCAAAACTCAGGTTTCTCCTTCCAGCACAAGGAGCATTCTGAGCCAACACTAGGACCCTCTCATCAGAGGGTTGATGTCCTAACGTGGCACAAGTTAGGAACTGAGAACCTGCTCCGCAGGCAGAGGGATCTTGGCCAGTACAGAGGGAGAGTTTGGATCTAGAGATGGTTCATTTGCCATCTGGAGGGGACCCGTCCCACCCTATGGGCTGTAAATACTGACTGTGAACTTGCTCCTCCTGCAGACTCCATCCCATCTTTGCTTTTTTATAGGTGATCATTCTGGAAGCAAGCAACAGGGTCGGTGGGCGAGTGAGGACCTACCGGTCGGAGGGAGGGGAGTGGTACGTGGAGCTGGGAGCCATGCGCCTGCCAAAGAAGCACAAGTAAGAGAATTTCCCACTTCACAGCCTTGATCTGATAAGGAACCAGCCTGTTCTGAGGAGCAAAGCTGCGTTTTGGGGTGGGACCCAGGAGGTGGGTGTAGCACAGCAGGAGGGAGGAGTGGCCTGTCCCCATCTCTCCCTCCAGAGCTCAACATCTGCCTGAGAGGGACAAAAAAACTCCCAACTGACCACCTGCATTTGAGCTGGGAGAATAACAGAAGACCTCTCACCTCAGTATCACATCCCTGCATAGTCAAAATTCCAGTTTGGAAGTCACAACATCAGCAGATGCCTCTGGGCAGCCTGATCTGGTGGGAGGTGTCCCTGCTCATGGCAGAGGGGTTGGAACTGGGGGATCCTTGTGGTCCCTTCCAGCCCTGACAGATTCTGATCTGTTTTAGCAGAGAGCTCAGTAGTGTTGATTTGATGGTTGGACGAGATGATCTTGGAGGTCTCTTCCAACCTAAAGGGTTCTGTGACTCTAAGATGGATGAGTTTCCAGTGGGTCTGATGGAGAGGGCACCCAGCCTGGGCTCTCCAAGAGGGTAGAGTCAAACTGGGCTCAGCCATCAGCCAAAATATTGTGTGAAGGGGCTGTGGGTCGGTCCCCAAACCACACCACCTGCCAAGGAGAGTCAGAGCCACGGGGAATCCCTGACTCCTGCTTCAGCAGAGCCTCGCTCTTGCTCCCAACTACATCCTTGTGCAACCAGCAGATGAAAGAACATCACCCAGAGGGCACCTTTCTCCAAAGCCCCGTGCTTGCTGCACGTCTGCTGGGAGCAGGTAGGACAACTTCAAGCTGCAAAAACTACTCACAGCAGCACCCCAAATAGCCACAACCTCCCCTCACAAGTCCCAGTGAGACGTGGCTACGCCACCACTGATGGGAGAGTGTCTTTTTTTCTGCTTCTAGAGGTTTGGTGGCGGGGTTTCGGGGTGAGGTTTCCTGCAAGAACTTGTCCCCATGGGCTCTCCCTCTCTCCTAGGCTGGTCCGTGAGTTCATCAGGCAGTTTAAGCTGAAATTAAACCCGTTCATCCAGACGCACGACAAAACCTGGTACTTCCTGAACGGCACCCGGATAAGAACGGAGGACGTGAATAGAAACCCAGATGTCCTGAAGTACCCGGTGAAACCATCAGAGAGAGGCAAAAGTGCCTCTCAGCTTTATAAAGAAGCACTAAACAAGGTACCTGCCCGTGGGGAAGGGATGGAACCTTCCAGAAATGGTGCTCCGAGAGACATGAAGCTGACATGAGGGGCTGGAGTGTGGGCAGAGAAGGGCAACGAAGCTGGGGAAGGGACTGAAGGAGTAGCTGAGGGCCCTGGGGGTGCTGAGCCTGGAGCAAAGGAGGCTCAGGGGAGACCTTCTGGCTCTGACACCTCCTGACAGGAGCCTGGAGCCAGCGGGGGGAGATCTCTTGTCCCCAGGGGGCAGAACGAGATGGACTGGGCTGAAGTTGCCCCAGGGGAGGTTTCAGTTGCCCCTGAGGAACAATTTCTTGCCCTGGAGGGTTGCCCAGGGCTGTGCCAGGCTGCCCAGGGCAGTGGTGGAGTCCCCACCCGTGGAGGGGTTCCCCAGCCCTGCAGATGGGCTGTGAGGGACACGGGGCAGTGGGGACCTGCCCGGGCTGGGGGATGGTTGGACTCCAGGATCTCAAAGGTCTCTTCCAATGAAAACGATGACTCTAATGGCAATTAGTGATGATGATCAATTATAAATGATAATTCTAATTGAGGATTCTAGCAGAATTTAGGCCAGCACCTTTGAAATGCACTTTTCCTTATGAATATCTCAACTTTTTCTCTCCAGGCTTTCGAGACCTTCCAGGCTACAGACTGCAAGAAGTATCTAGACAAATACGACTCCTTCTCCACCAAGGTAAAGGGTGAATTTAACCCCCCCACGCTGATCATGAACCCACCATCCCTGCTTTGAGAGAGGACCTGAGCGAGTCCCTCTGGTCCCTTCTGCTGATACTTGGGATGCTGTGAAAGGAGCAACCATGGCTCTGATGGGATTGTTAGAACAGTCTCATCATCTGGGAAGAGGAGAGAAGCAGCAGCGCCTGGAAATGCTCTGGAGAGTCATCCAGCTTAGCCATGGTCCTCCACCACGGGTCTCTTACTGGGAGATGATGAAGCATTGAGCACTGGGGGAGGGTTTGCTGAGCAAACTGTGGCATCTTTGTGTGGTCCAGCTGTCTCAGAGTGGACACATCACAAATCCCTCCTCCGTTCATCTCCAGAACTTCTGCCGTGCTGAACGAGAAGGGGACGTTGATGTCCTGCAGGAATCATGGAAGTGTTTGGCAATTCTGAGAAAAGGCAGCAGGCAGTGACCTGTGGCTTGGACATCAAAGGGTTACAGGCACTGACATCAACCTTTGTCTTCTTCTTGGCTTTTCCAGGAGTATTTGATTAAAGTGGGAAACCTAAGCCGAGGAGCAGTTGACATGATCGGTGACTTGTTGAACGATGACTCTGGGTTTTATCTCTCCTTCCTTTCCTCCCTGTGGGATTTTGATATCTTCTCTAATGAAAGGTAAGACCACGGCTCTTATGGCCAACACCATTTCGTGCCCATCCACAGCAAGGCCCCCAAAGAGCCAATTTCAGTGGCCTTTAGATGTCCAGATGGAAACCACTCTTCAGACAAAGGGCCACCAAGCTGCGTTGGCATCCCGGGGAGAGCTCAGGTCTTGCAGTCCCTGGACCCCAACGTCCTTCCCTCACCTCCTGCTGCTTCTTCCTTTCCAGTTTCGACGAAATCACCGGAGGCTTCGACCAACTGCCCAAAGCCTTCCACAAAGCGCTGCCCGACGTCATCCGCTTCCACTCCGTGGTGGAGAAGATCAAGAGGGAGGGACACAAAGTCCACGTGACTTATCGTACCTCGGACAACGGGGAGGACACAGCCACGGTCACGGCGGATTACGTCCTTGTCACGTCCACCGCCAAGGCCACCAGGCACATCCAGTTCCTGCCACCCCTCTCTCCTCCCAAGACCCACGCCTTGCGCTCCGTCCACTACGCGAGCTCCTCCAAAATAGCCCTGGCTTGCACGGAGAAGTTCTGGGAGAAGGACGGCATCCGAGGAGGACAATCCATCACCGACCGCCCTTCCCGCTTCATCTACTACCCCAGCCACAACTTCTCCAGCGGGCTGGGGGTCCTCTTGGCTTCCTACACCTGGAACGACGACGCCGAGTTTTTCCTGCCCCTCACGGACGAGCAGTGCCTGGACATCATCTTCCAAGACCTGTCGGACATCCACCGAGTGAAGAAGCAACACCTGCAGCAGGTCTGCAAGCAGTACGTCATCCAGAAGTGGCAGGTGGACCAACACTCCATGGGGGCCTTCGCCGCCTTCACCCCCTACCAGTTCACCGACTACTCGCGGGCTCTCTTCGAGCAGGAGGGCAGGGTCCACTTTGCAGGAGAACACACGGCTCAGCCCCACGCCTGGATCGACACCGCCATGAAATCGGCCGTCAGGGCCGCCAGCAACATCCACCACGAGAGCGGCGAGGTTCTGGAGGGGCTGGAGGAGGAGCTGGAGGAGCTGGGGAGTGCCTTGAAGAAGGAAGAGCTCTGAGCGAGGCTCGCGGGCTGAGCTCGCCGGGGGCTGCTGTTCACTTTGGGGGCATTTGGGGTGCTGGGGTAAATGGTTTGGGGTTTTTTCCCTAAGTGAAGCCAGCAGAGGGACGTCAGCAGCTAAAGGGCTGAAGAAAAGCCTTGAGGAGGACTGAGTGTCATAAGCACTGAGTGAAACACTTCATGAAGACAAGGGGAATACTAAAATAGTAAAGTCCAAGTAGGTTTCACAACTCTAATCTTACCCTGGTTTAGTAATTTTCAATTTATTTATGTACAAAATACTTCATGAGATGACTAAGATGGAATAAAAGTGGCTATTTCTCAGTTCCTTGTGTCCCAGGTGCCTCCATCTCTCCGTGGAGAGAATCATCATCACGTAGCAAACCTGCTCTAGGTGCAGATAAAGATGAGCTTTAAAGGTCCCTTCCAACCCAAACCCTTTTGTGATCTGTCACCTCACCTCACTTACTTCCAATACTTCAAGAGGGCCTAGAAGGAAGCTGGGGAGGGACTTTTGAGCAGGGGCTGTTGGGACAGGACAAGGGGGGATGGTTTGAAACTCAAAGAGGGAGATTTAGACCAGAGAGAAGGGAGAAAATTTGGATGCTGAGGGTGGTGAGCCCCTGTTCCAAGGTTCCCCCATCCCTGGCACCATCCCAGGTGAGGTTGGCCGGGGCTCTGAGCACCCTGCTCTAGTTGGAGATGTCTCTGCTCCGTGCAGGGGGTTCAGACTAGATGACCTTGAAAGTTCCCTTCCAACCCAAACCGTTTGAGCCTTCTATGAAATTGCCTCATCTTGGAGACTCCACCTGCAGCTCCAGGCACCTTTTGAGGTTACTGGAAGGATCTTGATGAATAAGGAAAAGCAAACCTGGCTGCTGAGCACACGGTGCCAGAACCTTCACCCCAGTCACCTCACTGCTTTGCATATTGTTCATCTCTCTCCCCATAAACCATAAAGCTGCTTCTCAACCTCTGACTCCACGTAGCTGGAGGGGAACAGCTCACGGTCTCCTCCAGACCCAAGAAACAAAGGCTCAGCCAAGAGTCTCCAGCCCAAGAAAGAAAAACTCAGTTCTCACTAGTTGAAGCAGGGAGAGAAGGGGTGGAGATGCCCATGGAAGGCCTGGGCCTAATTCCATCCAGATTTCCACCAGGCATTGCAGAGACAATGACCTGCAGCAGCCTAAAGCAATTAAATAGGGGCTGTAATTAAGCAAGTACAGAGTGAGGCACATCAGCACCTTAACAGCCTGACCAGGTGGCTCCTTGCCACGAGCTCAAGACGCTTTCAAGGAGGCCCCACCCCCATCAGCAGTGCTTTGAAACACCAAATTTTGTGGTTCATCATCAGGTTTCCTTCATCTGAGAATTGCAACAAATTTAGGGCAATGAGCAGCAGGGTGGGCTGGGACACAAACCTCCCGTGTGGAATCTCAAATTGGGGGGAGTGAGGAGGCACCTCATGGGAGAAGGTCGATCAAAGAGACCCCAGGAACCTTCTCAAGCTTAGAACAAAGCCCCTCTCAACGTGTGGCACTGGTTGAGTTGGGAATAGCACAAAACTTGAGGTATTAATCAAAATAGATGGATTTTACCCACTCGCTTTATCACATCACAGCAAGAATTTTGGTTTTCAGGTTTTATCACCCCACATCACTCCCAGATTTCACAGAAGACCATCTCCCTTCCCCCAAATAGATTATTTTAGTCTTTAAACTCACGTTTTCATCCTCAGACCGACAGGTTCTTCACTAGAGCAACAGGACGTCAGGGTCCAGGCAGAGCTGGTGGCTGCTGAAGGATGGAGACACCCCCACCAGCCCCAGCCCCAGCTCCAGCCCGTGGTACCTGAGCCAAGCTCAGAGGCTCCTCCCAGGCAGGTTCAAAAAG
>NW_008607379.1:0-442 GCF_000691845.1 Merops nubicus | reverse complement strand
GCGGAAGGCTCCGGCGCCCCGGGGTGGGCTGGAACCACCAACCTTTCGGTTAACAGCCGAACGCGCTAACCGATTGCGCCACAGAGACGCTGGAAATGGGCTGAAAATACCAAAAAACGGTGCCAAGGTCCAATTTGATTCATTTTTCAAATCCAGGCAGCGCTACCTGCTCCTCACACCTCGAGAGCTGCGAAAATGGGTGGAGGGAAAGGAGGAGAAATGATCCGAGCTCGGCTCAAATTCAGCTTGAGAAGGGATGAGGAGGAGGAAGGAGGTCTGGGCAGGGGGACGGGGCTGGGGACACCTTCGGGGGTGGCTTTTCCCCTGTCCTTTAGGAAGCTGAGGGTGTTTCGTGGGGATTTTCCCAGCTCTGGCATGAGGAGGCTCTTCTGGGAAGAAGAAGCATCTGTTAGGTGGGATGAGAAGGGGATGGGGTTGGATA
>NW_008607378.1:22994-57515 GCF_000691845.1 Merops nubicus | reverse complement strand
AGTAAAAGTGGTTTAAACCACCACATTCAGTAAAACTACTCTAGATTTCCACTAGAAAAACGTGACCATGTCATTTCCTAGCTTTTTTGCTTCTTCTGAAACTTTAATGTGTGATTGCAGCCAATAGGGGATAGGAGGACTGAGGCTTTTCTGGGTACCCTGAACCAACCACTGAATGCATTTCAGGGGCATGTGAAGCAACTCATGGAGCTAAGGGTTATGTACACCCAACAGGTGAGATACTGGCTGAGATTCTGCTGTTGTTTTCACTGTTGTGCAACCTATAGTAGGATACGTTTTCTATATATCTATCTATATCAATAATAAATTCTGAGAGTTTTTATCAGTGTTAAAATATTATTTTATTATATGCTTCTGGTTAGAAATAGCTTCAAGATGTTTCACATGATACATGGAAATACATATGCCATGCTGCCTTAGTTACTGCTGCCCCTACAGCTTATTGCTATGGTTTCTGGATATGAATTAATGGGGACAGCTTTCTGTTTAGACGCAGAGATTTTTAGGAGTAGTCCTGTACAAAGTTTTCTTTGTGCTTGTCAATATAGTTTAGCGCTAGGAAAATTGAGTTTTTCTAGCTTAAAGAAGCTCTGACAGTGCAACAAAACTCTACAGTTTTGATGATGGTGTAAATTCTGCAATGCCTGACACTGCTCACATAGCATGAAATGGGAAACAAGGTTTGAAATAAGTTCAAAACAATATTTTACCTAGTGGTGACATCCAAATAATGCAAAAAAAAAAAAAAACAGAGAAGATATCTGAAATGCAGGCAGGATTACCACCACAGAAAGCACTTCCCAAGCATGTGAAAGAAGAGAAAGGCAGGAAAAACTTAACTTTGCACATATTTACTTGGAAGCAAGAGAAATATCCTAGATTAAAAATGGAAACTTAAGTAGTTTTTCATCAGTATTTTAGAAAAAAAAAAATTGCCAAAATCTTCATAATGCTCCTATTTAAATTAGTTATATTGCTATACTAAATAATTAAACTAAAGCCTGTATTAAAGCTTTTGAATCTTATCTTTCTTGCACCCATAGTTACGTGATTCTTACCTAAACAAAAAGACCAGAAGACTAGCATGAACAGAAACACAATTAAAATCACCAATTTTTATCAGTCTATACAATATATTATACATCCCTTTTGTATTGTCTTATACCTTTGCAGCATGAATGCTGGTGTTTAAGGAAACAGCCTATCAATCACAGCAGAAAGACAAGACTTTTAAATGGAAAATTAATTTTAGTACAGACCAGGATGTTATCTCCGACACTGTAGTCGTTACAAAGGGGAGATCAAGCTATAATAGAAGCTGTCAACCCCACATGAACCACTTAATCATGTTTATATATAACTTGCATATTAAAAAGCAATATCCAATGTCAATGGCTCAGATATAAAAATATCTTAATAGTCAGTAACTGACTAATGAATACTACAGTAATAACAGTTTAATTTGAAGAATTCTGACAGCTGCTTGCCTTGATGAGAGCTGTTACTGGGGAGCCCTAGTCCCATGCTGAGAACATCCACAGCATGCTGATTTATAGCAGCAGTGCAGAACTGTTTAATGTCAGCACCTCTCAGCTAAAGTAATAATAAACAGGAATGTTATGGTTTATTTTTCTGTATGAATTGTTCAGGCTCTGTATGGTAAGCACCAACTCAATGGGGGATAATAGCTGCTGTTCCCAAGGGAGTTGTAACTGAGGTTTAAACATTTTCATTGGCAAGGTTAGTATATCAAAATGAATTCAGAATAAGTTGTTTTTTATATTCTCTTTTTTCTTTCTTTTTGCTTGTGTTCTCATCCCATTCTGCAAACCAAACAAAATTCTTGTAGTTATTAAACCCTTTTTCAGGTTTTAACTGCATTTCTTTTTTTGTAGTCATTTAACTGTCTTCTGTCATTTAACTTCCTTCCCTTTTTATTTTTTGTGTTGGATGTGAATTTAGGCATCACTGTATAGATTTTTGTCTCCTCCTTCTGCTCCTTTCCTCACCTCCCTAAAATTTGTAAATATGAAGTAATTTTGAAAACTTCAGAGATTTGAGATCCAGCTGCTATTTAGTTAAAAAATTTCATGTGAAGAACTGTCATGCATTGAAAGGTTTAAGGCAAAACTTTTTTTTTTCTTTTTTGGTTAACCTACAAGGTTGTCACTTTTTGTATACCTGCAGTTTTGAACAAAAGCAGTTCCTTAGGGGCAGTATCCTAGAATATATTTTAGTTTATCTTGCCGTCTTGAATAAGGAGGCTTCCAAAGATTATGCAAGATTCACTGCAGACTAGGTGAAGGGTGAATTATTTTCTCACACCTCTTCTCAGAGAACCTCAATGTTTCTGACTCTTACCTCTTAGGTTTATGCTGCATTTGGTAAATGTAGCCAGACTTTGGTAAGATTTTTGCATTGTTGTTCCTTTTTCCCTTTTGCACTGTGACTTTTTGTTTGTTTGAAAACACAGAGAGCAGATTAGTAACAAGCTAACACACAGATTGATATGAAATGGTTTCATCCTTGGTGGACACTGGTATATCTCTCAAGTACTGCACTGGATTTCTGCCAAGGCCCATTAAGAGTTAATCCATAAACTTGAGTTAGAGACTTAAGGAACTTTTTTAAAAAACAGATTAAGAAGAAAAAACTGTGATTGCTCAGCCCTTTTGGTTTACAATTAGTTTGTGTTTTCTGCCAAGACACTTTACCTGTGTGACAAAATACAGACACACACACACATACTCATGCCCACACATCCCCCTCGAGGAAGGTGTACCCCAGCAGAAAGAAAGCTGTATTAGAAGTGGAAAGGGGGAAAGGTGATAGAAGAGATGAAAAAAAAGGAATGTAAAAGTCTGCATAGAAGAAAATAAAGGGTTTTTTTAATTATTTATGTAAGATACTGTATATCAGTGAAATAAGTCTCTGGAAAAACATTTTTCCTCTTTCTAAAAGGTGGATGTCACCTGTATACAACATCAATGCAGATTTGAAATAAGTAATTAAATCAGACTATTTTTGGAAAAATCATTAAGGATGCCTTAAAGTAGGGATATGTTTCAATAATTTCTCAGAACATTTCTTTAGGGAGGGGATTCTCTTTGAAATATTTTTGGAAAGACAGAACAATATTTCATGTACATACATCAGCAATTCCTTGTGCTATTTTGGAGATGAGATTGGCCAATTATCCTCCAAGGAGGCAGGACTGGAACTTTATTTGGAGATTTGATCTTTCCCTTGAAATAGATAGCAATTATCTCAATTCTATTTCTCTACTTTGAGTGCTGAAAGCTTGGAAGGTTTTTATTTTTTTTTAGCTGAAGGGACTCTGCTGTTCATTTATCTGTTAATTGTCATATCAGTGGCTCCAGGGCAGTGACCTTGAGGGTCCACCCCATGGCAACAAAACTGAGAAATATTTTGTTCTTGGTCTGAAGCAATCTGCTGGTAAAACTGTCCATGGGAACCTACTGCAGCTGCTTAGTAAATTTGACCTTTTTGTCAATTTGTTGTGGGCACAAACAGTGAAACTGATGAGATCATCAATTTGACATAACAGCTGCAGAGTTCAGAGAGTTTCCGGTTCACAGGAAATTTTAAAAAAGGTCTGGTTTGGATCCAAATCAGACCAAAATTATACAATAAGGCTGGGGGAGGGGAAGAGAGGGGGGGATGAAATCCATCCATTAAAGATCTTTTTGTGGGGGATCCTCTTTCCTGAATTTCTAGGAGAAAATTCCCGTGCTCTGCGTATTATTTCCTGTATGTAAAAACTGTCTTACGGAAACAGACACTATAGTTCAGTATGTTGACTTTTTCTTTTTTGGTAGTGACTATGCTTTATGATTTTAAATTAATCTGTGATATGTTATTTCATTTTGCAATATTAATGGGGTTTTTTTGCTTGTTTGGGTTTTTTTTGTTGGTTTGGTTTGGTTTGGTTTGATTTCGTTTGGTTTTCCTAGTTTCTTTAGTTTGCTTGCACTGTTTGGCTCCTTTAAGTTCGAACAATTAGAAGTAAAGCCTTTAAACTTTCTGAACATTAACTTCTGATATTACCATCCCATGTATGAATCATTGCTCATCTCATGAAGACTATTAGTAAGTACACTTATGCAACAGACTATTTTTAACTGCATTTTATACTTGTTTCATCTGTGTATCTACTACCTGCTTAATGCACTTCCTTCAGCGTTTGGTAACTCTTTTATCAGTCTCATACACATAACCCTAGCAGAAAGTGTAACAATTTGAAGGTCACGGTTTGATTTGCAGAAACTATAAAAAATTCTTTTTAAAGTTACAAGATTACAATACCAGATAATTAAACCAATAACTGGATCATACGATTGTCTTTAGCTCGCATTACACTGCAGTCGTGTTGTCTGGAGCTGGTGTAAAATTTGTGTATAGCTCTCTGAAGACAACAAGACCATGAATGCAATATGACCTCTTATCTCTAGCTGGTAGATAGCAGGAAAAAAGAAAGACTAGAGAAAAAAAATACATAGCTATAATTAATCTGATGGCTGTGCTGAAAATACAAGGAGCAATCCAAGTCAATTTAAAGCATTTTTCTTCAACAGTGGCACAATACGTAGCTAATGAATGATTTGAGCTATTTCTGAAATCACTGTCTCTGCATCCAACAAAAGCAGTTTGGAATTGTCTTGAAATCAAGCTAATGGCATAAAAAAGGGGGGGGGGGAAGCGCCTAACCTTTACTTGTTGATTGTATTTTTGGCACCATCTTCATGTTATTCCTTTGTTTTGGAGCTTCTAATGGTCAACTGCAGAAGCAGAGTATGACTTCTTGTTCCCTGAAAACATACACTGGCTTCTGCAGAGTTTTACATTTATCTCTGAATCACAGAATCACAGAATGGTAGAGGTGGAAAGGGACCTCTGAGGATAATCTAGTTCAATCTTCCTACCAAAGCATGTTCACCAAGAACAGATTACACAGGAACTCATCCAGGTGGGTCTTGAAAGTCTCCAGCGAAAGAGACCTCACAGCCTCTCCAGGCAGCCTGTTCCTGCACTCTGATGCCTCACAAGATAGAATTTTCTCCTCCTGTTTAGGTGGAACCTCCTGTGTTCCAGTTTGTGCCCGTTGTTCCTTGTCCTGTTGCTGTACACCACTTAAAAGAGACTGGCCCCATACACTTGACACTTGCCCTTTAGAAATTTCCAAGCATTGCTAAGGTCCACTCTCAGTCTTCTTCAGGCTAAACAACCCCAGGTCTCTTAGCTTTTCCTTGTAAGAGAGATGTTCCAGTCCCCTTATGATCTTTACGTCCCTCCATTGGACTGTCTCCAATGGCTCCCTCGAAATGGCAGCCCAGAAGTGGAGAACTAGCTTGCATACAGGCAGCTTAGATTTACCGGGGAATGAAAGAATTTAATTCAGTGATCCAAGTAATGGCTATCAGTCTCCTGTTCATTAGTTCTTAAGTATATACAGAACCATTTATTTCCCTGTGTTCTGTATGCATTTCTTGCTTTTGCGTAGAGTCTTTAAAGGGTTTGTTGCTATTTATTTTTCGAAGATTCCATAATTAGTACCTGTCCTTGTTTTGTTGGGATAGAATCATAGGCCAGCAGTGGTATGCAGGTCATCAGCAGTTTTCAGTCAGCCAGGAACTTGAACTGGGAGGTGTAAAAGCCAGACTCTGGTTAGCTCACAGATGTATCCAATACCATAAGTGTCTTACTCATTATAAAGAGGGACATTTGCTGAGGACTCTACTCCAAGTAGAAGCTCCTTCTGCTTGGGGCTTCTTCTGCTCTTCCTCCTCCTCTTTTTTCTGTTTCTCCCATCCCTGAAGAAGCTTGCTTACCATTGTGTTCTGGAGGACTGCTTTCTTGTTTATTATGACCACTATACCTTTTCTTGACTGAGTATAACTTTGTACATATTTTATATTTGTATTATTTTTGTTGTTTCATTAAATCCATTTTCACTTCAAACACGGGTCTTTTATCCTTTTTCTGATCCACGTTGTCCGCTGAGGAGGGATCATTGGGTGATAGAACAACTGCTACAGTTTAGCCCTGGATACAGGCTAAATGTAGACAGTGCCCCTTTCCAAATCTGACTGATGTAGTAGGAGATCACTGGGGGGTTTTGCTTATAAAGTGAAGGAAAATATTTTTAACCTATTTTGTTTTACTAAGAAGCCAGGCTAGCATGTTTTAGGCTCATTTTATGATAAGACAGGCTCCTAAGTAGAAATTTTCTTTCTTATTAAAGCAGGTGGGAGTCTGTCTTTGTAAGAATTGTCTTCAAAGCAATAACAAAACCATTATAGCTGAGCAAAGATAATTATCTCTTCTAAAGAAGTGACAGCATGCAGACCACTTGTATGTATGTTTGCATAAATTCGCATGTCAATTAAAAGAAATTAAAAAAAAAAAAGTCAGTAGCATTCTTTTTCTTCCCTTTCTATTGTTGGCAAAAGATGCTTGTGCTGGAGGGAGGGAAGAGAGGGAGGAAGACAAAATCAGTTTGTTGTGGTAAATTGTATGCAATGGTAGTACAAAAACTGAGACACTTTTTCCTTCCTCTTCTTGAAAGGATTGTTTTGGTTAAAATGTCAGAAATGCCCAAGGGCTTGCCCTGTGCTGAATGGACTATGCCATCTGTTTGTGTGAGGAGTGACTTGGTATGCATAAACTGTTACCTACGTGGCAGGTTTCTCAGTCTGTCAGCTCTCCTGTCAACCGATGTCCTTGTTGCAACTGTGACCCCTGAAGGAATTAGTTCCATGATTGACTGACTGATGATGATTGACATCCACACACAATTAACTCTTTGTCTGCAGCCACAACTGAAGGTGAACCTGGTTTTGTTAATCTACAGTGCAGATATGTTGTTATTTCCATGCCAGTGAGCTTGCACAAAGTAAATATGATTAAGCTGATAAGTGGAAGTCGACAGAGCTATGAGTTGTGGGAATTGCTCTAAAGTTTATTTACTTTAAATCGTTTACAACAAGACCATTTCTTGCTGTGTTTTCAAGAAAAGAAAAATTGCTGCCCTTAGAACAGCTAAGCATCTAGGGTCCAGCTCCTAGGTCTGAAAACTAGCCTTATCTTGGAAGCTTGTTTGAAGGTTAGCACGGTTTGATATTTGCAATGGAAGTGCTTAGATCCAGTGTCAGTAAATTTAAGGAAATCGTATACAAAACTGATGCAGCTGATGGCTGTTTCACATATCTTCCTGAGTTGCTCAGAGCAGTGGGTGAAGACATACCCCTTCTCTCTACTGCTTTCTTAAGGTAATGCTTATCAGGGGAACAGTAGTAGTGTAAAATCTGTGGTTATAAAAAATGACCATGATCAGTCTTTGTACAAAACACAAGATTGGAAAAAAGCAATCTGAGACAGATTTTGAAACTTTATAGTGCTAAAAGTATCAAAAGATCCCTTTCATATGTAGGTTGACAGAGAACCTAATATATTTGAATATTTTTCCTAATAAAATTTCAGATGCACCACCAATAAGTACTAAATAACAACCAAGACTGTCACTTTGATAAATATCTACTGATAGCTTCTCAAGCATGACATGACAATCCTCATCTGAGTTGCTGCACTCTTATTCTTCTTCAGAACTCATCTTTAAGAGAGAAGCCATTAAGAGCCCTAATCTGGGGACTCATTTTTCACTGTGAATTTTCCCACCTAATTCATGCATGACCTGAGTTGTTTAACTTGTACTTCCATTTATGTCTTGTTTCAAAGGCAGAGCGTCTCATGAGTGAATGACTTTTATGTCTGGGGGCCTGTGTTTGAACTGGTGAAGTCAACGACTGAATTCCACTTGTCTTGAGAAGAAAAAAGGATATGTAGATTTGTACTCCATTTTTGGCATACTGTTGTTGGTATTAGTCAAAAGATTTCATGTTAAGAGAATTTTAATGGTAAATTTAGGTTCTGATCTACAAAGGGTTTCACTGGATGATATAAAGAACAGAAAATATTCATAACTGCTCCTTTCTCAACACACTTGACCAAAAATAGATCAGCAGTTTTCTGAAAAATGTAGCAAAAAGAGTTAGGTATTTGCATTCTGAGTATAGTGGGAGTTTGTTCTAGATTTAATTGCAATTTCAGAGCACATTCTATTGAGATCTTAGCTTGGTAAACTGCTTTTCAGAAACAGGGGATATTTACCAGGTCTAGCTGACTGTGAAAGCTTTGGCATGAAAGCATGCAATGCTTTCTTAAGCAAACAATATAATAAATACTGTCTCATTATTTAACCATAAAGCATCTATTAAAGGATTTGTGTTACAGTGCCATTAACATTTTTTAAGTAAACAGTTTGGAAGGAATATGAAATTGACCATGTGTGTTTACAGTAATATTTGCAAATGAAATACTTTTTACTAGTACTGCTTAACCATGTGGAATAGGGAAAAAAAATTGCTGCAGTTGTTTGGGTTCTGGCTCCTAAATGGATGTGTAATTTTTCTTTATTTGTTTATTTATTTATTTAACAGTACTCCGTACTTAGAATTGGAGTACCTTAGTCCAGTTTTCCTGTTTGATATAAATTACTGAACTAATATCTGGGTTTATAGGCCAAATTTTGAGTAGCTCGATTTAGACAGATGTTGCTGAAGACAGTCATTGCCTGGAATATGAGATGCACATTTCCTCTCTGGCTTGCTGGAAGTTTTCTGCTTGGTGGTGGAGAATGTATTTACTGCTCCATCTCCTATAACTGGATTCCAATGGACTTGCATGTCCTGGTAGCAACTGCTTTGTTGTTCTGCAATTCTTTTTTTCTCACACTCTGTAGAATGGTGAATCTCATTCTATGCCAAATTACGGGTACATTATACTAGTTTAATATATTAATATGTTTGTTTATGCATTTAATGCATATTAATCATATTGATTAATCTTTAATACATTTAAAATAAGGCATATAGGAAGTGTCTCAAAAGAATGAGGTTTTCCAGCAGTAGTGGTCAAATTCTGATCCTGTTGCCATGACCAAGAATAGCTTTGTAATACAGGGCTGTGGGAATTCCAACTTTATCAGCAATATTCAAGTCCTAAAAAAATAATTTTTAGCTCACCTTTTCATTTTGCTATCAGAATTTACCTTAGTCTAGGGTGAAATAGAGGACATGCTGTCTGTGCCATCTCTCTCAAAATTTTGCATGGAAGTTGGAGGAAAGTTGTGAATGAAGATGTCAAGCCTATTACTGCATTCCACTAGATCTAGACAGAAGGTTTTTTTAACAGTATAAGTGAAAAATTATAGCAAACAGCAGGTAAAACTTTTTGTATGGAACTGTATCTGTAGTGTGCTTTTGGAAATGCTAAAATGGATGAAGATGCCAAAAAGTGCTGTCTTTATTTCCTATCCTTTAATCCGTATATTACTCAGCTTTTTGATCTAATGCATGCATGTTGGGAAAGTCTTCCCTATCTTCCTATCCAAGTGTGTTTATTGAACTCATTAGCACAAAACTAATGAGCTGTGAAGCAGCTCATTTGGAGTAAGGTCTTTGGATTTTTTTCAAGCTTTAAGGATGTTGATAGTTTTAGGGTTCGGGGTTTTTTTTTTCCCATAACACCTGAATTATTGAAACTCTGTAAGGAAGAAAAAAAAATTTTTCTTCCTTCTAGAGACAACACCTGTCTCTATTGATTGTTATTTGGTTTGGCTTCTTGCTTTATGTTTGCAAGACAGGATGGTACTGTAACTCTATTTCTACAGCAGCGTACCTCTGTTTAAACAAGGTTAAATGTCAACTCTTTGAAGTAAGAATAGTCTTTTTGCCTGTTTGCATATCACTGGGCCAACCGGGTGTCACTGGAAATGGCTACGTGCAATCTTATGGTAATAAATGTCACTTTCAACACTGATTAAAACAGATTGAGCAAAGAGGCAATTCATAAAAGAGTATATGCAACTTTTTATATTCAACTCCTTCTTTTTCTAAGATTTTTCAGGCAGTGAGAGAATTTTCTATTTTTTTTTTTAATATGCTGGTTTTGGATGCTTTCCAAGTACCAAACAGTGTTATGTTGCTAATAAAATGAGTATGCTTTTTAAAAAAAGGCAATATTTTAGCCATGTGGCAACTTTATCTATGGTGAAATCTAAGTAACACTTACATAAATGACAAAATTAATGCCACAATTTGCCTTCCTTACAGTTTTTCCTTTCAGTAAGCATTGTGAGTTCATGCAGAGGCTGTAGAAGAAACAGTGATGTTACCGTCTAATTAAAATATTTTGAACATAATACAAAGAAAGCTATCTGCCTTCAGAATTATTTTGCTCTTAGCTGTTTCTAAGAAGTGTCCAATTTCATTCCCTGTTGTGGCATATGTTTGGGATAACCCATACCACTTCAGAGCTGCACAGAATTGTGAGAGTATGATATTGCTGTTTTAAAAATTGCTTCTACCTAACTAGGTTTTATCTTGAGCCTGCGGTTCTGTGGACCAAAACCTTCTCATATGTTTAAGAGACATGGCACTGTTTAAATTGTCTGGAGTGTTACAATTGTTCTTACCAAAACGTGTGTTGGTGTTGTTTACAAAAATAAATTAGAACCAGAGTTAAAGGACTAAACAAAAAAGAATCTGTGTCAGAAACTGATAGCTAAAGGGAAAGATTTATTTGAATCAAAGAGTAGAGTCTGATTGTAGGAATGTAGAAGAAATAGACAATCTGAGGAGAAGACATTTCCAAGGGTAACACATCACAGAGAAATCTGCAGGTGGAATGAGGAGATGAATTGCAGTGCTTAAATGTTTTCTCTTCAGAGAGAGGAAAGAGCAAGAGAACTTAGATTATGTAGGACATATTTTGTGTTAATATGTTGCTGGTTGTAGCTATGCCAATATTGTAACGCCAAAACAAAGGATCAAACAACAAATTTACATAACACCTATGGAAGAAACAGAAAAAAAAGTCATAATTCCTTTATGTATGCCTAGACTGTGTAGGTTTTTTGTTCAACAAAATTAAGTACTCTTATAGAAACTACCTATGTGAAACCAGACAACTATTATGCACTAGAAAAAACTAATGCAGATAAATGAAAATGCATTTTTTCTGGAGAAGGGAACATGTTTCCACAGAAAAATACTCTTATCTTTGGCTTTTTTTTTAGACCAGCCTTGCAAGGAAGACTTTGGAAATAACTAATAAAATTATAAATTTTAAGGTCTATTTTAGAGATAGGAATTGTGATATCAGTAGAAATATTTTTTTGGTTGCATTTTAGATTGCCATGCAACCTGTGTCTGACTTTTTACTTTTCTAGGGGCAATGACAAAATGTGTTGCTCTTAGTCCCAAAGGGACTAATAACCTTCCCATTGTTAACATCCCTCTCAGCAGCACAGGTACTCTTTCTATCATATTAATTGTTGTTCATTTAAATTAATAATATTAATCACTGTTTCCAGTCTCTTCCTGAATTGAAAGATAAATTGCTTCCATTTCAGGTGTAAAGACCTTGCTTGCTCAAAAACGTTTCCTGCACCCCATCAATTAATTTTTTAAAACATTATTTTGCCTGCTAAATGTTTAGCTTGCCTGCATTTACTTGATCCATCTTGGGACCAGAAGCCCAAGAACTCTGTTAGTGGAATGGTTCCTTTTAACTAATTTTATCTTCCAAAGAATCAGAATAGGCCAAGAGACTTGCTTTGTCAATCTAAGCCACTTTGTGCGTTCTTTGGGAATACTACTGCTGTTCTTTTGGTGACTTTAAACAGTTTGGATGTGCTTAAATTCAACTGGCTTATGAACTAATTCAACTTCAGAAGTTGAATTAGAATCTCTATATAGCTTTCATGGTTTACTTGACACCAGTCTAAAATGCTATTAATGTTATTAAGTTAAAATGTTAAATTGAGTTAAAATGTTAAATTGAGTTAAAATATTATTAAATTAAAGCAGTACACACTGTAGACAGCAACTGCTAGAAAGAAGTAATAAGGAGAAGGTAAATCATAAAATTTAATAAGTGTGCAGGAAAGAATAACAGAAGCTATAAATTCTGGCACAAAATACAATAAGGGGATTTAAAAGGGAGCACAACCCACATGAAGACAAATGAATGCAGAGTACCTGTCTTGGGGCACTGTTTTAGCGGCTTCTCTGCACAGATATAACTGTGCATAATACTTAACAACAGTGTGAATCTTCATCCTTCACATCTCTCAGAATATTCCTTTGAAAATATATTCATAATGTATTTATTTACCATGATACTTTATGAACCTAAATGAAAACCAACAGCAATGAGCAACTGGTGTCACTGAATTCTTTTTTATGTAAATTATCATATTCAGAAAGCTGTAAGGATAGTTAATGAGCCTTGTTGATGCTCTTGTTAGAAATGCCTGACTTAGGCCCTGATCTCATCTTTAAGCCTTGGTAATGATCATGCCTTCATAGTTCAATATATTTATTGTTTCCCTTCATGATCCTGTAATTATAATGTTCTCTCTCCTCTTTTTTATTCTTTTTTTTTTCTTCTAAAGCACTTAGTCAAACTGGCCTGCTGAAATAAAGAAAACTTATCTTTATATTTGAGTTCCTGTCTCCAAATCTCTCTCTCTCTGTATATCTAATAAGAGCAATATGAAGATCTCCTTTTATAAAGGAGAAGATTTTAAAAGTTTCATGGTAATTCATTTTTAAAATAAAAAAAAATCTATTGCTTACCTTAAGAAGAAACTTTCGACTTTTTCTTGAAGGAAAGCAATAGGTAAAATTAGAAATTACTTCTAATTACAGAAAATTAATGAGAAACAGGAAAAACTGTTTACACAGAAACTTTGTGAAAGTAACAGGTTATATTAATTACGCTCGTGTCCCAGTTGTGAACTCATGTACCTCTCGATTCTGAAGTTGATGTTTTCCTCTTAGGTAGATGACAGCCTATTACTGTTCGGGCCTGTCTAAGGTTTACCACTGGCTAAAGCGAAAACACAGGGAAATAATTTTTCAACTCTCTTTCTCCGTATAGAAATAGATATAATGCTCAAGGTGTCTTTTATTGTGGTTTTTGAGATGTATAAACAAGCAGCATGATATAGAAGCTGTTGTTACATGAAGGAAACTTCACAAATGTGTCAGGGTGTAATAAGGCACGGGTTTACCAGGGAGCTGCAACGACCTGCATATGTTCCCTTTTACCACTCCATTCCTGGACCTGTTCTGCAAGCAACTGCAAACTAATATGTATGTGAATAAACCTTTAAGCTGTTTTGTGACTACAGTCTGGGCATTTGTCTGCTAACAAATAAATCCGTTTATAACACACAAGCAAAGTGAGTAGATAAATACTAAAAGCAACTAATTAAGGTTTGGAGTAAGGTGGAGGGTAGAAGCGGTTTGTTAGGTTTTCCATTGCTTTTGTTGACAGAACTCTTAGCAGTTCTTAAATAAAGATAATACATGTCTCTGGGTATCCATGCTTTCTCAGATCTGTGGGAGACTCTATACAGATCCTAATGGAGGCAGTTTCCTCTGTTATCAGCCAGGTGGACCGCAGGAAGGAGATGTGCAGACATTCACAAGTTTTGCTTTCTTCCCTGTCTGAAGCCCAGCAGAAACCTTTGATATTGCAAAGCAACCAAGTTAACATTTAATTTCTTTGGTGGGCTTCAAAACAGGTCAGTGTGGATTGAATGATTAGCTAACATAGTAAGACATTTTTTTTTTCCCTATCCTCTATTTGTAAATTTGTCCCCTTAGGCAACACTTTAATGGAGAATAAACAGGAGCAGTAGGTTTGTCGTTCAAAAATCTAAAGTTGTCTGCAAAAGGATCAGTAAGTCTTGGACAACATCTGTATCTTGAGACATCTGTGGGAACAATAAAGTAAACTACTTGCTGCAGGGTGGGGAAATAGAACACAGAGCCATGGGTATCTGTGCAGTAATTCAAATTCATGTGTCCTGGTGGTTTTGTTGTTTGTTTTGTTTTGTTTTGTTTTGTTTCTCAGGATGCCTTTTTTTCCTGCATTTAGCTGTGGCTGATATAGTTGCTTATTAGTATTTGAAGCAAACCTAAAACAGCTAAACTGCATCTGCCAGAAAATGCATTTTCTCTCCCTTCTATCCCCATCCAAACAGTGGAGCTTATCTTTAAATTCAGCAACCTCTCTGATGTCTGTTCTTATAGCCAAGTATTTTATAACTCAGGTTAATTGAGGACATGGTCTATGGTTGATTCAAAAATAAGGTTATGTTTATTAAATAGGTTGAAGAACAGTTTGTCCCCATAATTGACTATGAAAATGTTGTTTGTGATATTAGAAATGGATTAAGATACACTTAGCTAAATTAAACATTTTGTATAACAAGTTTTATTTGTGGACAATAGTACTGCTGGTTTTGTTTCTCCCTTCTTTCACTTGCACTAGTGCCTATCAGAGGGTAGCAGTTTCTGGATCTCATTTAGCTCACAGGGTCCCATTGTCCTGTGTTAATCTTTTCATCTGGTAACTGCTCAGTATGTGACAGCATGGAAGTGTGCTGGAAACTGGTGGAAATTGGGCAGGGATGGCCTGCCGGCTGTCTGCAGTGCAATCAGTGAGGATGCTGCAGGCTGCTGGCATGCCTGTAGGGAGCTGTGGGCAGAACCTCTGTGAGGAAGCCGTGCCCTGCTTCAGTTCTCTAGCACTGTGGAGGCTGAGATTCACTGTGGACAGCTGAGTTTTTCTGCATTGCTAGATCCCTGTGCAGGGCTGCTATGAAAAGCAGTTGAGATGCTTCATAAACAAAAAAGGAAAAAGAAAAAAAAAAAAAAAAGAATGATCAGATAGGAGATCAAACTTCCCTGGGACCATTTTGGACAGTTAGTTCTGCTCACTTCTACCACTGGATTTCTGATCCTTGTGCAATATTCCCCCTTTTCAAGTGCTTTCCCTAGCTTTATGTTTTCACTGTTTTATAGAAAGCCAAAGGTTCTGTCCCATCAACAAGGCAAAAAAATAATTTCAAACTGAAACAGCAGTCATAATTTTCTCTCTAATGAAAACCCCAGTAATACCCACAAAATTAAAGGCAATGCACAAAATAAATTATTTAATGGTTTATTATTTTGGGGTTTTATCTCTGAATTTATTATTGACACTAATGAAAATTACCCCACAGAAAGAGGAAAACAGAATATTTCTGGAAGCTTGAGGAAGTACTGAGGGCAAATTTCATTTAGAAACACAGCTCAGCCACAGTGGAGGAAAATTCAAAACATAGGTAACCTTCCCATCATAACCATGAAGTGCTATGTTGCTTTTTTCCCCCAATAACACACAACGAGCTTAGTATTTCTTCTCACAGTAAAATTTACCTCTGTTTCTTCTCCTATTAAATTTCTGTCCTAAGACAAAACAATTTTCTAAGCACCCAGATGACAGGTACTTGCCTATGTTATTGATCTGCAGACATATGACTGCACACAAACTTCAGAGAAAAAGATCGTCCCATGCCGACTACCGGTACTGGTCCCAAACTATGGGACCAGTTATAGGAGCCAAAATATTAGGCTCAACTATTAAAAATAAAGTTTACCTTGTTTTTACATTTCCTCAGTTGGCTTATGGCCAAAGCTTTACTTTTGACACCAAAAAATATGTATTAGAAACCAATTGAAGATTTTATTCCATAAGATAGAAACAGTTTTGTGAAACAGTGTTGGATGGTCATGTATCATAAATGTACTTCAAAAGTATGAAGAAATAAGATATCCAAGTAGGAGATTAAAAAAGAAAAAAAAAAAAGACAAAAAAAAAAAAAAAGCTAACCAGAATTAAAGAAAAAAGCAGACATCAGTCTCTAAAATTGTAATCACGGGCTTTTGTGTCACTAAGAGCTATTATGAGTTTCTCACTCAAGCAGAGAATTAGGAGCATTTTACTTTCTACATTTTGAATATTTCACTGATTAAAAGGAGAGTTTTGAAGTTTATTGTCCATACATAAATTAGTAAGAATGGCCATGAGATTTCACCAAGAAACGCTGAAAACTAGAGATCTGCTTAAAACAAAAGTGAATTTAAAGACCTTAATGGTACATTCTTATGTCTTCTGTATGTAGAACTTCATAACTCAAGTAGGACATTCATGGAAACCCCTCATGCCAGAGTTTTGATGGCAGTCAGCATTGCTTTTACAACATTTAAAAAACTGGCAAATGCCAGTACTTCTAGCTAAATTTCTCAAAACTGTATGAATGGTATGAGTCTACCAAAGTGTAGTCTACTCCTCATTTTTAGACAAGGTGAGACCACAAGGCAGATGCAGAACATGAGGGCTTCCTCTCAGTCTGTTCCAAATGGGATTTGCACAGAGCATTCCCTAGCCTGCCATGTGTATGCCCACATTGCTTAAAAGAAATATTTCTTGAATCAAACTCTGGTATCTAAAATATCCCAGCATCACAAATTGGAAATGGTTATTGTTTTTTATATGTCAACTCTTTCAAAAAGCAAATGTACCCAAGCCAAAACTTTGGAGACTATGTCGCTATTTCCAAATTATTCCAATGTTATAGACATACAGAACTGATTAGGAAGGTAGAGACTGTCAAATAACATATTTAAGTCTCTACCTTTTTTTTTCCCCACTTACAGTTCATTTCTTCCCAGTATGACATCCTTTTCTGCCACTTGGCCCAGTGTTGCAATTTTTCTTATTTTCTGCTTCAGTATTTTTCCACATGCAATATTCCTCTCTACTCTTATGCTAAGCTCCAAATTACTCAAGAAAACTAAAACTGCAGACTAGACTGACATATCTTTTAAAAAAATTAAAACCCCTTCCCTTGACCTTCAGAGGTAGAACAGGTAAAGTTTTGGAGAGCCACTACCAAATGCCCATCAGATGTAGTGTAATTACATTTTTGTTATCCATCTTCCTTTGATTGCACAGCTCTTCTTTCTTGCTCTTCTTTCTCTGGTGTTTCAATGCTTCAACATCCATAGTGCTAACATGATTCTATGCACAGTGAGCTGGTAGAATGAGCTGCCACTCAATTTCTTCTGCCTCACTTCCTATTAAGCAATTAGTTTTTCTTAGAGCCCTCCTATCTATAAGGTTTAGCTCTGCTGGAAAAGTCGAGCTTATAATGTCTGAATAGGCTTTAAAATTCCTATAATGTAATATGCTCATTCTTTTGAATTCTTCCTGTATTCTCTTACATCAGAACAAATTTTTGCAGTCTGTTCTGTATTTTTTGAGATGCTTAAACAATAATATGAAAATGGATGTTAATGCAAAACATTTTTATTTCCTTTTTCCTGTGGAACACATATGAAACGTATGCTCATTAGTTACAGGAACTAATTTAAATTATACTGTTTTCAAATGGCCAACATGAAATAAACTTGGGGAGTAAATATCAGTGCAACATGGTAAACAAGCTATGAAGTGCAGCTGAGTGTGAAGATGATTATCAAGGGATGAGGTTTGTGAATACTGGGCAAGTAAACAAATCTACTTTTGGATAATAATGTAATTTTCTCATGTAATATACCAGACTGCTTGTCCCTCAGCTCTATTCTTGCTACTCTCTTTCAGTAACATTATACATTTGGTGTTCTCAATTCCTGAGCCACTGCTGGCTACTGCAAAGACCATCAAGCTGCATGTGTGTGCAGATGCTCATGCACTCAGTGCTGCTGGTATTAATTTTCTTAGTTGCTTTTAGATGTTCACAAAATCCAGAGTAGTCATTAATTTGTTTTGTCAAACAGAAGCCACAAACTGCTTGTAAACCAGGGCACATGAAGGGAAATTAATCTCTTGTCTCTTGGTAGCAAAGATGTAAATATTGCTATGCTGCTTAATCAGAGGAACTTTTATTGTATTTATCATCTTGTTTTAGTTTAAATTTTTGCAGAGTGTACTTAATGATTAGACACTTACAGGGATCCGTTTATTCACAGTGCTTTGCATGAACTCTGCAATGTCACATTTTGTAGCCAAGTGTAAAGACACTAGAATATATCACAGAAGGCTTTTATTAGGTTTTTCTTGATATGTGTTTCTACAGGGCCTTAAATTGTAATGTTAACCTAGTCTTCATTTTAAGTGTTTTTACCTACAGTGGACACTTCTTTCTATCAGCAAGACGAGTGTTCGTAAATATGTGCATTTATTCATCTCTTCATCTGAAGAGCTCAATAAGTTTTCAGTGTTCAGCTATTTAACATCAGAAGTAATTCTTACTAAATTAATCTTACTGATTTGAGAGACGAGGTTCATGTACTCCAAATAGATTGAGATACATTTGGGGGATGGTGGGGATTTTGAGAGCAAAGATGTCACTTGCAGTAACCTGGCCTGAGTAATGCAGTAACAGAGGCAGCAGGTCCATGATGAGATTACAGTCTGAGGGTCTTTTCACACGCATTCTGAGATGAAAAGCATTAGCAAAAGCGTGATTAAAAGGACTAATGTTTCCAAATCCAACTCCAAACTCCTTGCTTTCTAATACTTACGGGGTACCTACCTGAGAGAAAAAAATTTTCAGCCTGATTTAAATTTGGGATGTAGTGCCAGATACAGGAAAACCAGGTTAGGTACCCTATATAGGCTACATTTCAGCAAGCCACTGTAGCTATGTAGCAGCAGTAAATGCTCAGTGAAAGTCAGCCTAGAGAAAGAAAATGAGACTTGCTTTTTCTGACTTGTGAAGGACTGATCAGCACTCTCCATGTGTCATGTGGGAAGGAGATCTCTCATAGATGTACACCAGCTCAGCTCTGAACTCCTGATTGCACCAACACACATGATTAATCACCTTTCCTTGAAAGCCTGTCTCTCCTTCACTGGATGCAAATATAGAAATTCCTGAAGAAACTACACAGTGTATGATTCAGTCCACAACCAGTGAAAAGTTGGTCTAACCTCACATGATTGGTGTAAAGAATAAAAGCATGCTTTCCTTGCCATTAACAAGCCAGGCTGCCATCTTTCTAGTTATTGCCTAGTAAGGGACTGTTTTCTTAATACACTGTTTAAAAACACTTTCAACGTGATATTGGTGAATTTGGAAAGGCATTAGTTACAGTTATCTCAATTCTGTGTTTGTTTCACACGGAGACCTCTTGATGTTACAGGACTCTGTCTCCAAAGCTGAGAACTGAAGAATGATACCAGAGATAATTAGTTACGATATATTTCCCAAATTCTGCTTCTGTAATTACATTGAGTGCAGGCAATAGGATGAAGTGATAAAAGATATAATAGGTATTTTATTTGTAAAGATTTGTACAAAATATACCTGGTTTGTCCTACAGTGTGACTCTCTCAAGCCTATAAAACCTTACACTATGCTATCATTTCTACCCTCTCTAATTAGAGTGAACTAAGTATCCATTTAAACTTGTATGCATCTAACTTCTTATTTTGGAATAATTTTCCATGTACACCAATAAAAAACTTCCTTTATTTATTTTCTTTCTTCTTTTTCTGCCTAGATGGAATGATTATATTCTGTTCTAAGAGAAATTATATAGAGTCATTGATCAGCCAAAGAACAATGAGTCAAAATATAATCTAATTAGCAGATTGTAGAATTCTAACAACACGGATAGCTCTCAGTAGCCTGGATTTGATCTTTAAAATATTAATATTTTTAATGAATTAAGAGAACCACCATGGCACTGATCATATAACAGTATATCTGATGTGCACAGCACAGATCAGACTAGAAAACCCCAGGAAGGGAAATCTTGTAGACCCAAGCAGTTAGTATTACTAATGCAAGCCATTACATTTAGTATAGGAATTTGTAAAGAGCAAACCCAAACGTCAGGGAAGGGACAACTCCTTAATATCCATAGGTCCTTTTTGTATACAGATTTGCAGCGTTTGCAGACTATGTAAAAATATTTTTGCAAATGCTGAATTTTACCTGATCTACAACACCCTGATTGTTCCATTTGATAAAGAGTCACCAATATGTAAAATGTAGTTCACAATGTTAAAACTTAGCTTGCTGTTCTCTAGCACTTATCCTTTGGGGTTAGCCAGTTATTTTTTTCAGATGTCTGGATGGGTTGTGGAGTTTTTTTCTTTATGGAAAGACCTCACGCTTCTTGTTTTGCATCTACTGAGCTCAAACATTACTGAGCTCTGCTTAGAAGTTAGATTGCAGTGCTATTAATTTTTAATCTTCCTTTTGCACAGGGACTTGTCGAAAGGGTACAGGTCAGGGTCCAGCATAAAGTGAAACTGTTCAGAATTATTTTTTTTTTCCATGAGGAATGACTATTTTTTTGTCCTTGTTTGTTGCTTTGGTGGAGTCTGAAAACTCATAGTGGACAGTGCAGGTCATGTTTTCTGTTAACTCTTCTAGGGTGACAGGGCAGTAATGTTTGTCCTGCATTGCTCAGTGATAAATGTTTTCAGTTCATTAGGCAAGATTCCTTTATTCCAGGCGATACAAACCAAGAAAAGTCAGTCTTCAATCACTACAGAGATATTTGTTCACCTTGTTTCTCATTCATTCTGACTGTGAAAAATAAATCTGCTTGCTAGCACGCAGTGGTGTAATTGACTCTATGGAGCAGCTGTCATAGAGGTCTGCCTATAAGAAATCATATTAGCCTTCCTTTTAGACTTGTTCAAGGTAATAAGTCCCTGTTGACACACACAATTCATACAATAAAATATCTTTAAAAAAAACCCCACACAATATGGAGCTTGGCAAATAATTAATATTAAACATTTGTCATACAAATTGTGTCCATTTTTTAAAATGACTTACAAACAGGAGGATTGTATGTTACTATCTTACATTTATATTCCTCTTTGTTTTTATAGGGTAGCTAAAAATCAGGGAGAAGGTGTTTTTCTTTTCTAATCAGGATTAAGCACAATTTACAGGAAACCTTTATTATTACTATTCTTATTTCAGTGTCAAAATAGATGTGGTGCTTTTTCTGGCAATGACTATCAATGCTGCCAAAAAAAGGCCACTTCCTGGAAATTCCAGTTCTTTAAGTGACTGAATAGGAGAGATGTTTTGTTATATTATTCTCAATCAGTATAGGCGCATTTTAACACATCTGTAGGTGTGTTTATTCTGAGGTGTGGAGGTAGAACCTACAGTTAAATATTATTTTCAGAAACTTAAAGGACACCCCATGAGAGTGCTGGATCTTGGCTTTAGTCATTTTTCTTTTAATTCTTTCAGCTGAACAAGTGCTTTGCGTTTCCACAGTGTTAATCTCCAAGCCATCTGGATTTAACCTCCCTTGAAAAGTCAGGTCATTTTGGTATAGACTGCAGAATTTTTTCTTTTTTTTTTTTTTTCTTTTCAGTGAGAGATACTGGCCTCTTAAATATTCTTCACAGCAGTCCAAGATGACCAAAGTCTCTTGTCAATACATATCACAGACCAGTTTATGTAAGTGGCAATAAGAAAACGGAAGGGGCACTGGAAAGATGTAACTTCTCTTTCTTGTGGAAATATATGGGGAAAGTGAAGAAACAGTCTACACTGACTTTAAGGACATGTAGTACGGGTTGAGAAGGGCATTGTGGAATATCTTTTAGGCTTAACTGCACCTATATATTGCTTAAAATAAATCAGAGAATGGTGCACAGCCCTAATTAAAAACACCAGGTTTTGTCTCTTCCAGAATGTACTTCTCCTAACTACTTGGGTTTTGGTTTTATTTCCATCTTGCCAGGTGTATCTCATCAGTAAGCCACAAGGATTGGGTGCAACTTGTTTGTATAGACCCAGGTACTCCATAGGAAAAAGTTTTAGGTCTGAGGGAACGTAATTATATCCTTATAGTGGTATGTTGTGGTGGTCAAATAGGAGGCTAAGTAGGACTAAACTGCAGTGTGGCTGTCCAAAATGGAACAAGAACTGGTCATTGTCAAGTAAACCCATTTAACTTGCTACTTCAGTGTCGTCCAACATGGTAACATTTTACAGTAATTGCATGCCTGGATGAAATGGAAACTAATGGCCTATTAGTACGGTGATGTCTAAACCCCAAGAGGAATGTAATTTTTGTGTTCATTTGGTTAGGCTCAATTTACATCAAAATTTGACTGTGAATAATTTACATTTTCCATAAACAGTTTTGATAGTCTTCAGATTTTGTTTAAATTACGTAAACAACGAAACGCCTTAATTCTGTGCACATCCAAACACATAAATGCCCCTGCTTCTTCAAGTTCCCACTGATTCAAACCTCTGTTATAATGTCCCTCTGGCAATACAGTGCCGTAAACTGTCTTGCAGTCAATTTAAACACTATACCTTTCTTTTGGCTCTACTTACTAAAAATACTTTTCACACCAGATTGCTATGTTTAGAGTTGTAAGGCGGGTGGAGTGACACATTGAAAGTCTAATTCTACCCATTATAATCTTGCCTCTCAGTTTATACTATTTTAGAAGTGTTATTTGATCTGGAAGATCATTCTGTAACCTTCAGATTACTGCTGGGTGACTTCTGCAGAAAAGGAATTACCAATGCATTAAATTTGAATTAGCTTTGAGAAATCATGCAGATATATGCACAGAACATTACAGCATTACTGTCTCCAAGGCACAGCAGAATTGCCTTTATGCAGTTTTAAAGAATCACTTGAACAACCCTTAAATTGCAGACATGATGAAGCTGAGCCAGCATCTTTACTTTAAAAAAAAAATAAAATAAAATAAAACCCACAAACCCCAGCAACATGCATATACATGTACACAGAACGAACGTAGCTTTGAGAATTGTCTTTCAGGGAAATCTGATCACAAACAAACTGCTGCTGAGTGGACCATTTGGGCTCAGACCTGTTGTATTGGAGAGGACTACTGCACATAGTGCAGAAGTGTCACTTAGACTAATGATTATGAATTATGCAGAAGGTCACATCCTCTTAGTTACAAATCATTTCCACAGTTTCCCTCTAGACTGCCTAGCCTAGTTCCATTTTTTCCCCTTTTAGTGCTGCTAGAAAATAACACACAGAATGAATGCCAAGATCTTCATTTATTGACATTTTATTTTCCTCCTGTAACTTCACGTTGGTAAAACGACTGAACAGTTGGAGGCAGGGAAAGGGAGCCAGATGCTACTGGTGGGCTAGGACAAAGCTCCTTTCAGGTCAGTAGATCATTTAGCAAAGTAGGACAGCAGAAACCTGTAGAAACTCTGTGTTTTGCTGTAGGCTTTGGACCCAAATTTATGTCAGAAACATCCATTCCACACATTTCCCATTTGGAAAAAAGGCTATAGTTTGACATATTTTTTTAAAATCATTGCCATTTTGGAGGATTAACCTGACAGCACTGGGGTGTGTGACCCTCCCCTCTCTTAGCACTAACCAGAAAATCTACTGCATAGGTGAATAAGAGTGCCAGCGTGGTTCACAGTGCTGCTGTGGAGCAGGATGTATGACATGTATGGCAGCTACATTCTCTGGTGTGGCTGGTTATGTCTTGCGTGTCCTTGACACTGACTGGGACCACATGATATTTGGAGTGCAGCAGCTAAGCAGCAAATTGTGGCAGCTAGGAAGATGGAGTGCTTAGAGAAGAGTGCATGGGAGGATGTTTTCCTGCCCAAGGACATTGCCTTTTTCCCACTGATGCTGAGCACAAGAAGGAAGACTAACTAGCAATGTCCAGGTCCAGAAGGTTCCTCCCTTACAAGCACTAAAGGGTGAAAAGGACAGTTGGCTAGAAGGATATCTGTTTTTCTTAAAATGAGTATGCCTTTTTCTACCCTTTATTTAAAGATTAGTGAATGTACTAGAAAGTGTAGTTCATCCCCTACCATTACATAAAGCTCCTCAAACTCTTACAGTCCAACTGTAACACTGTGATTGTAATACTTCACTGTTAATATCTACTGGTCTTGTTTGCCATTAGAAATTGAGAAAAATTTTCAGGAGGTATGTTTCTATCTATACCATGCATTCCAGAAAGAGAAAACAGGGAACATTTCCCAAATCTTTCCTTCCTTGTTAGCATGTGGTCATGTCTAATATTAGTACCAGAGAACAAAATGTTTCAGGACACTCTAGGAAAAGTTCCATCTTGCAAGAGTGTCTAAAAAGTAAATTACATTTGATTTATAAGCTTATATTTTCAAAAATGTCAAAACATTAAAAAAAAAAAAAGTAAATTAGTGCTCCTAGAGCCAACTCAATTAAATTATTTCCTGCTCTTCATGCACAAAGGAAAACTGTCTCTTCAATCAACAAAAACTTGCACAAGTATTTAAATTTTGCCACGTGTACTCAATATGCATGAATTTGGGCTTTTTGCACAGAGGCTAAGAAACACCTGTAACCCTCTCAGATAAATATGAGGGCTACTAGTTTGAATAACCTACATAATCCTAAATGTCAGGACAGGACAAGAAGCTTGCAGAGTTTTTTAGCATCTGTCTACTCTAAGAAAACAAATAAACAAAAAAGAAATAAGCATTAATTACTTCACCAGAAACATCATCTGAAACTTTTTTAAGAAGACTTATTGGACACAATATTAAAAATGCTGTCGACAGTTAATAGTCCACTTATGATGGAGCTTCCATATGCATATGCATTCTTTACAGTGATCAGTATGCATATTCATCCATTTTTGACCTGAAGACACCCTGTATTTCTATTCTGTTTTTTAACATTCCTTTGTGTTTCAGGTGTTCTTTTCAAACAAGAGTCCCAGGTGCTTCTCTGACATACCATTTCGAACTGGAACAGATGGGTAGTAAACATAAAAAATGAAACACACAACTATGGCTAGAAAAAAAAAACAACCTGGATGGCAAACCAGTAAGTCCATTTGTTCTGGTTTTCTGTGCCTAAATTAGACATAATCAGATAGTTTCTCATAGCTGTCATCTGGAAGCAAATGAGAAATTAGCACAGATTATGAAGTACAGATGGAGAAACAGAGCTAAGTAATGTGGCATCACATGGTATATTCAATTTTTTAGTAGCTTTAGGCCTAAGATAGACAGGGTATGCTGGAGATTACAAGGGTCTCTGTATGTGGAAGGTCACCATCTGGGATTTTATTATTTTTTTTACTGTTTACACTTAGCTGCTGTGATTCCAATAGTCTAAAATATCTAGGGATGCAGCAAAACACTCTTCTAAATCCTCTTGTTCATCCTGAATAACAGAAAGTGCCTTATCCAGAAAATACTTTTCATTTCCATCTTGATTTTTTTTTTTCAGCTGAGGAGTTTATTCTCCGTTGAGCTTCAGGTGAAATGGATGGGTATTTCATTGGCACACTGAAAACATTACATATTCATGTTATGGGGTGCCAAAAAAAGTATATGAAAGCATATAGGATGTAGAAAGAGATTCTGCGGTTATATTTATTTCGAGCAAATGTGACAACAATCAGGAGATCTTGTCCCTCCTGAAGACAGATGTTCATAGAAAGTGAAAGATTTATATTTTACTTTTACTCACATTGACTCTTTGATGCTGTGTTTATATTAGGGTATGAATCATAGTTATCCATGTTATTCCAAGGTACTCCAGTATGCTGATATTCTGGTCAAGGAAGATAAATCAAAATATTATCAGCATTTGACCATAAACTTCAAAGAAAACCTATTTTTAAATAAAAATGGCAAGTCTTGTTACGGAAAAATATAGCATGGGTGTATATATATATAAATACAGAGAAAGGATAGTAGAAATATCTTAACCATTGTCATCGATGTGACTTCTTTCTGTGCAGTCAGGTCATTCTGTGCCTTGATACAGTGCTCTCCTTCACTGATACAACACAGAACTTGAAATGCAAAAGGAAGATACATACCATCCTTCCCCAGAGAAACGAACCATGTAGTGTGGCAGATCTCTTGGATCCATAGTGGAAACAAACCATTATAAACTAATCTACTGAAGTATTTTTAGCACACTTTAAGTTTTCTGACTTCTGTACTGGAAAGAAGATACAATGTTGATGCCTAAGTATCTTAAATCCTCAACAGCTTCTCTGCCTGTGAAAAGGGCCCTTTCTTTTCCCTTCCAGTGAAGTGCAAGGATTGAGAACAAGACATTTGATTGAATAGTAGGGCTGAACCAGCCCTTAGCATAGGGAATGGAGCAGCAGCTCTTAAGCTGCCTCAGACCTCCCATCACCTGAGTGACCTTGCTGCTGCTGCCAGATGGATGTAATCTCCCTCCCCCACTTGCAACCCCTCGGCATCCCTTTAGCCCCAGACAGCTCTCCCATGCTCTTCTGTGCAGTCATGCTGCAGCGCTGGCTTTGTTCAAGGCCTTTTGGGGTGCAGAGGGAGCGTGGTTGGCTGGGGACACCTCCAAAGATGTGGGTGAGCAGGTGGGTGCAGCAGCTGGAGAGTGATCCCAGACAGCCGGCAGGTGGATGGAGCAGCAGGAGGGCAACACCAGACGGGTGGCAGGTGGAGAGGGCAGCAGGGGGGCAACACCACTTTGTACTCAACTTGACATTAATTACACTTGTTGGAACTCTGCTTGGCTCCTAAGACCTTTTTTAGGTGTTAAATTACAAATGATATTTGTTTAGATTCAGGAAATAGCTTCCCCTAATGAGGGAAGACTTGGGAGGTGGTTGGAGAGGAGGGGGGAGAAAGACAGCCTTATCCCATCCTCAAGCTGTGAAACTTGACTGGACTTTGTGGGCAGGTGGGGGCCAGCAGTTTGGTTTTTGCCCCTGTCTACCCAGGCCTTCTAAGAAAAGCCCTCAAAAGCAGTACAGAGTTGTTGGCTTTCTAAATGGCTCTGTTAAGTCTTGCATTGTGGTGTTTGCTGAGGTGCCCAGATGTTTATAATTAATTTAGTCTGATTACTTCTAATTACTACTTCCTATATGCATTATCTTGCGTTTGTCAACTTCATATGTAAGTATCCTTGCTACCTATTCATTTCATTCTCTAAGGTCCCTTTAGACCTCCTTAACCTTCTCTAGTGATGACTAATCTAAATAATTGTGTTGTCTGCAATTTTTTTCCCACTCTTTTCCCAAGAACATTAATAGAAAACAGAGTCCTATCCCAATACAGAAACATGAAGAATCCTATTACAAACCTATCATAATGAAAATTGACCATTAGCCTCTCCTTTGCTTTTTTTTTTTTTTAACCCCTCTTGTTAACTGATTTCTGATTCCTGACAGCATTTTAACCCTTCAGTCTTCACCATTTTAATTTCTCAAGTCTCCTGTAAGGTATTTTGTCAAAGGGTTTTTCAAAGAGCAAGTAAACCATATCTATAGTAATTATGTTATTGTTATTCTCAAAGAAATCTGTTAGATGAGAGGGATGGATTTTCCTTTTTAGAAAAGAATTTCTTGCAATGTATCTTGCTCAGCTATCTGTTATATATTTTCAATGACTTTTAAGTTCTTCCTGTTGATTTTCATTATATGAATTCTAATATGTAACACAGGGCACTTTTGAATTGAGTTGTTTTTTTTTTTAAATTTTGAATTTTTGGTGAGTTGTTCTAAAACTTGGATCTACAGCTTCAGACAAACTTTTTACTCCTCAGTCCTACTGCTTGAAGCCTTCTTCTATTGGCAAAACTATATTTCAAATAGCTGTTTTAACCTCTTCTGCCTGTTGTTCTCTCCAGAAGAGAGTAGAAAGCTTAAGAGAAATTTATACACTTAAAATATATATTGGTCAGAGCTACAACTGCCGGAAGAGCAACCCTCTGATAGTATGAAGAATTAAGGTCAAATCCAAAGGGAGTTTGGACTTCTAGGAGTCCGTTATTGCTTATACATGACCTTCCTACATTGCCTCTATCTTTCTCTTATGCAAAATTGCCAAAGAGAGGAAGAGCTCCTTCACCCTCCTGTGCCTCTGACTACTTTCAAGGTAACATTTCTACATTTTGTGGCTTTTTTTTTTACATTTTAAAAAAATGTACAGAGTTTCCTGGGTGAGGCTTTTTAAATGGGCAAGTTGCTGCAAAGTCTATTGAGAGGGAGGAAAAAATAGGGAAAACTTCTAAGACTGGAGGAAATGTACAGGTATTATTTCTGTCTGCCCTGAAATGGAAGTTAATTCTACCTGTCCACTTCCCTCTGCCACTCCAGTGTCCAAATACAGGGCCTTGAGAAGTATGTAGTAAGGGAGAACCTCCAAAGGGAGCTCCCAGAAAGCACACATCATGAAATGTTTGCACCTTCTCTTTTCTAATCCTTCTTTCCTACTGTTCTTGCTCCTTGTTGTTAAGCTACAAAGGAGATAATGTCTTGCACTGCACTGTTCCCAGAAACTGGAGAATCTGAAGAAGAAAAAATGCCCTTGTGGTTTCATGTGAACCTTTCCTCTTTCCCACTGAAGCTGATCCATTTCACTTTTCCTTAGAGGGACAGCTTTTGACCTGAAGCAGTGTATTTTTTCTGTTTGTCTTTTATAAAAGTTGTGCTGCATTTTTTTAATGCCTTCACTCTCAATCAATACTTTATAATCTGAGCTGAAGAGTAGTGATCCCTTTCTTTCTGAAAAAGCTTGGAAAAATCAGGTCTCACAGTTTTGCCCAGATTTCATTTCTGTGCAACAGATGGATGCATCCAATTTTCTAAGAGAGCACATCCCTTTTATTAAGACTGTTAAAAATGAAACCTCTTTGTAGCTGGTGTTGCTCGACAGAATACACAGCAGGAGTTTCGAAGTCTGCTTTCTTGCCCTGTACAATCTGAACATGACTCAGTATTTCAGAAATATTTTCATCCAAAGGTTTCAAAAACTTTACAAACTAATTAAGCCTCTCAGCTCTATCTGTAATAAGTAGACCATGTCAGTGGAACCATTCAGCAGTTGTAACGTGTAAACTGTGTTTACAGTTAATTTTAGGACATCAATAAGTGTGTATTTCATTAAAAACACAACACCAATACACTTAAGTGCTCTGAAAAGGTCTCTAGTTGAGAGGGAAGGTGGTAAGAATAACAGATGACGCCTTGCAGGAATACTAAGTCTCTGGCTACCAAAATTTCAGCCTTTCAACAGGACTTGGCATATGTCTGGATCTGCTCTTCAACCCACTTGCATAAACAGGCTGGCTTATTCCTCCTATTCCTGTTTAAGAGACTGTAGGAGGCATCTTGACCTGTTTCATTAGGCAGGTGGACCTTAGAGATAGCAGAAAATCACCCAATGCTTTGGCGCTGGCTACCAACTCTGGAGTTGTTCTTTCTGATGTTTCACTGATAAGAAAGACAAATCTAAAATGTTCAGTAATGTTTCTACTACTACAGTGTAATTTCCCCCTCCTGCAGGCGGGAGACAAGGGGTCACTAGTAATGGTTAGGAGCCAGGATAACACATTTACATGTAAATAACTTGAGTGCCATTTGAACCTTTTACAAAATTGAGCACATTTCTGGTGCCAAAATCAGTAACTGTGGTTGGGCCTCTTCTACCTGCCCATGCTGTCAAAGAGCTCTTTTTGGTTTTGTGTCTGCTTTGGGGTTTGCAGCCAACATGCTCAGCAGTCTCCACAGCTCTTTCCCACTACATTTGGGCTAATCGTGGGTATGTGAAGCACATGTGCAGAGGTGGGAGCACAAAGCAGAAAGGTCAAGGACTATTCACCTGCAACCCGTGGGGTTCCTCAGTAAAGTTAATTTACAAAGGCTCTGTACTCAGAACCCCCACCCCTCTAAGCCTTGATGAGGTTTTTGATTAATGGTTCTGGAAGTCAAACACAAGGCGTACCCCCTCGGTTTTGAAGGTTGCAGGTAAATCCTGGCCTTATTCTGACTCCAATAACGCATTTATCTAAATGCCACATCTAAGTCATAACCACTTATCAAAGTGGTGACTAGGTAGTGCAGCAATTTCTATTGAAACAGAGCACCGTGTGATAAATTACATCTGCAAGATTTGTTTCATATGTCAAGCACACATTACTTCTAAATCAAATGCTAAAACATTCCTTATTTAGTCAAAAGTAAGCAGAATGTTGTAATTTATAATCATCTTGAAGCACACTGCAGTGAAAATGAAAGCAGACTATTAAAATTTAATGCCTGTTTGGTGGAGTAGCACATTTCTGGCCACGTTTGATGCAGTGTCATTTTCTCACACCATTGTGTATGCACAAAAAGTCAGCCTGTGTTTGCCAACGTTTGTGGAAACTAATTGAAAAAAATTATTTAGCTGTTAAAAGCTGACATCGGACTGGAAAATTATTGTCAGCACAGACACTGATGGCAGTGGCTCCGCTCTCCTCCTCCCACCCCCATCCCCTTGCTTCTAACAATCGCCTGTTGTTCTTCAAGCCAGCTCCCTGCAGTACAGTTGCTAGCAAATATTCATTGGGGTGTCATCTCCGTTTAAAGTCTCGTCCTACACACCTATTCATCTGTGCTAAGTGAACAGCAGCATCAGCTCAAATTAAGCTGGCACGAAAACAGCCACTGTTAATAATTTCTGCTGTGATTCAGCTTAGCTTTGGATAACAGGTGAAGATGTTTCATAACGGAGGCAATTATAGCTCTGTAAGCTCTTTCCGCTGCCTGTTTAATCAGAGGAACAGAGCGCGGTAGCTGCCGGAGCATGTGGCCCGGCCGGGCCCGGCCGCCATCAGGCCACATTTGTTATCTGCCGGATTGAGCAGGCTGCCTGTCAGGGGCAGATGCTGGGTGCAGTGATTAGCATGCAAAGTGCTTGGAAAGGCTGAGCTGAGGGGGTGGGAGCCAGCACGCTGCATCTGAACTTGCTGCAGACCTCTCCTGCCAGATAAAATTCTAGACCACGGTTTCTTCGGCTGGAATACAAATTTGTGTAAGGATGCGTGCGCATGCCCAGGCGTCGCGTGTGCACACGCATTGATGTTGTGTGTGCTGTGTGTAACTAAAAACAAGATGACAGGAAATGCAGAGCTCCACTTCACAAACGAGGACAAAATCCTGTTTGCGAAACGGTAACAATCGGTGAACTTCTGAGATGAAAATCAGGTCTGCTAAAGAAGTAACCGTTTAACATCTGCTCATTAAGATGCAGATGGAGTAAGATGAGTGAAAATTAATAACTAGCAAAATACAAATGAAGCCTTTACTTTTTTTTTTTTAATTAAAGAACAATGTATTTCCGTCTACTGAATCTCTATTGTTCTATTATTTAAATTATCTTTCATGTCAGTGCCACATGGATTGAAGTATATTAAAACTTAGTCATATACTTCATTGCGTGGATTTGCAGATGGTTCATTTCCAGCCAAATATTTTTTTTCCTTACAACTTGAAAGAAAATCTCAGGCAGCCTAAACTGAATTTTTATACATTATGATTTCCAGAAATGTACTTCCTAATGGTTTCTGATGTGCCTAAAGGCATGAATCTTGAACTACTTTCTTACAAATGTGTTAGGGAAAAACTGGAAAGTGTGGAAGGAGTTGATTTTTTTTTGGCCTTTTGTTTGGTTTTATGGTGTTTTTCCCCTCATGGTTGCAAATAGTGAGTTTCAATTGTGTGTGTTAACCTACTATATTGTATTGCTGTGGTGTTTTCTTGAGCACTTGTATAATGAAAATATAACAAAGTGTATTTCAGAAGTGCTTGATCACAATTCCACCATATCTGCAAAATGTGTAGTGTATTGATTTCCAGAAACAAAAGACACGTCTGCTTCCTTTTCAAAGAACAACCTTAGTTTCTTTGAAATACTTGGAGGCTTATCCCTTACAGAAGGTAGCACTGAGATTGACCTATTTCCGTATTCCTTTTTTTTTTTTTTTTTTCCCTTTCCAAATGCAACATTGAAGGTTTCTCCTTTCAATTAAGAGAAAATATTTCTGCAATTATTTTTTAAGCACCTGAAAGATGAAATCGGTTGTGAGCTCTTATCCATATTCAAATTCTAATCTCCCCAGCAAGTAATTGTTTTATTCAGTTCTGACAACGCTCTATCTATTGTCATCTTGGACTACATTCTGCATACTGTCTCTTCCCCTGACAATTACTCCTGTTCCTTATCCTCGCAGCCTTTAAAAGCTCTGTGTAACATTAGCCTATCTGGCCTAGTGAAAATGTCTTTACAGATTAGTGTAATGTTAATACTACTGGCTCCCTGCTTTTGACCTGAAGTGGAATATATTGCACTGCTGGAGCAGATGGAATCAGGGCTTCGCTGGGAAATAGAGATTGCCTGGCTGCCTGCCAAGCACGCTGCGCCGGCGGCGGCTGCGGGAGCCCCGCCACCGGGAGCGGCGGCGAAGGGGGTGTACGGGCAGGTTGTTCGGGTTGGTTTGGGGTTTTTTTTGCAGCTTTTTTTAGTGGAAAATGTGAGACAAAAGAATTATGAAACACGGAAAACACAATTGTGAACTCCTAGTAACCTTTTGAACACACATATGTCGGGTCATGAAGACAGTTTAGTGTAAAGTACCTATTGTTTTTAGTGAATCAAATATGCTTATTTTTCGTTTTTTTTGTTGTTGTTGTTGTTGCTGTTGTTTTTGTTTGGCTTGTTTTTACCAAAATGTTATGACATCCCAATGACAATTATTTCCTCGAAATATTTACTTTTAGACCTCCTGTGAGCCTCCAGTGATGCTAAAAAACAGACATGGATGGAGGATTAGGAAGGACACTTCTTCTGCTGCATGTCATGAGCGATTCAGAGGTTAAATACATTAACTGCAACACATGAACTCTATTTTTATTATGCCAAACGGACCTTTCCTTAAATGCTTGTATTAAAACTGTCACCCTGGATTTCTACCTTTTTCCCCCTCTGCAATCATATTTTTCTCTCAACTGCATTTCCCTAGCAGTAAAACATATGCTGTTTTCTGTCTAAGTAGGTGGATAATGTAAGCTGTGATGTGGAGAGTATTTTGTTTTTCTTATCATTTTCTTTTTGAGGCTGTAGTTATAGTAACATATATGTGCTTTTATCTGTGATAAGAACTACCATCTGGTAGCTAAATGTGCACAGCTTATTGCTTGAAGTGCTTATACACATTGTGAAAACACACAGCTTTTGTGTATGTTAGGATACTGCCTATATGTATTATTAATAAACCCACATATTAGCTATTTGAATATGTCAAATGATTGTAAAATAGAACAGTGATTCTAGACAATACAGATTAGGACTGGCACGTTGCCAGACGTGTATTTATTTCAACAGTACTATTGTGACCTTTTAATATCGTATTGTTTGCAACATCTTCCAGACAATAATTGTTTGGAGGGTGAAAACGGAGCCTCTTTGACAAAGCAAAAGGCATTTCTTATATTCAAGGAGCTGAAGCTTTCATCCTTGTTATACCAATTCACAAAGATGTGTGCTGAATGTGTGTGAGCAGCTACAGAGACAGAACATATAAATTTGAGTTACTTTGACCTTTAATCCAGGAAACCAAGAAGAGAAATGCTCTAGAAAGGCTGGTTTGTTGCTGTCTGGAGACTGATAAGCTGTAATAAAGGTGCACTCTGTTGCAACTCATCTAAAGCTTCCATTGCTATCATCCTCTTTTTTTTTTTTTTTTTTTTTTTTTTTTTTTTTTTTTTTTTTGATTCTTGTTACCTCAAGTACTTATCTAAATCCCTTTCAATGCCAGCTTGAATGCACTTTGTATTCTCTCCAACTGTGACTGGTGCTGTCTGTGTGTGTCAGTGTGCTTCAGCATACCCTCTTTCCCCCTGTTTGACAAGAGTCAGTGCCAACACCTAATTAAGGATAAGCCATGGAGCTCTCTGCTCTATCTTTGTCAACCACTATGTTCCCAGCTTTCTGCCTAGTTGAGCTTTTATGACAAGAGCAACATTTTCGTTTCAGCCTTCTTCTGGCCTCTTGGTTCCCCACGTGAGAACTAAACACAACTTAACTCAGCAGTTGATTTTAGAAACACTTGTGGTGGCTAAATCCACAAATCTCTTCTGTCTCTTTGTGAAGTAAGCACATTTGCACACAGATCGGTTTCTTCACATCTGTGTAACTAGATATGAATGCACAAGTGTATCTGAACATAAATCAGACATTTTTCAGATTTCCTTTTTCTGGTTCCCCCTGCCCCTCAAACTGTTTCCTAGGAGATGATCAGTTGGGTTAGGATGGTTTTCTTTTGTACATTTGTTTTTTAAATACTGTAACTAAAAGTCTATCAGGAGCCTAATTTAGCAAGACAGAAACCCACTAGTTCAGGCTGCTGTCAAGCTGTTTTAAGCATTTTGTCTCAATGAAACAGATGTTTTTAGGTCACAAAACAACTATTTCAAAGGGTTAAGCATTCAATAAGCTTGAAAATCAGATTAATATGAATGATAGGTGACTACTAGACAGCTAGTTAAATGTCTACATGCAACAATTTTGTGGAGAGATTTAGGTGAGACCTGGGCAAAAGGCTCCGTGAGAAAGAGCGTGCAGCCCACACAGAGGCCCTGGGGAGGCAGGCGGGTGTCCGGAGCCTGGCTCTGCTGGCGGGGTCTCACCCGGGCAGCGCCTGTCTTCCAGGCAACAGGTCCCTCCACTCCCAGCCAGGATGGGGATGGCTCCCCCGG
>NW_008607378.1:4262-22927 GCF_000691845.1 Merops nubicus | reverse complement strand
CACCCCCCGGGGGGCCTCCCCCGCCAGCAAAACTAGCGCCTGGCACTGGGACCTGCCAAAACCAGGGCTGGACCAGCAGTGGAGTCAGATGTGTCCATCCAAGAGGTCTCCAAGGCCAGACCATGCCCCACTGCTCACCACCCCAGGCCTGGCTGCCTCCTCCTCAAGCCCAAGTCCCCTCTCTGCAAGAGGAAGACCACCTCCATTGTCCAGAGTACGTTGGGTGGGTGACAGCTTTAAGCAGCACGTGTCGTCACAGCATCAGTCCTCGGCCAGCGAGGAGGCGGCCCACTGCCCTGCACCAACAGACTGGCAGCCTGTGGAGCACCAGCTGCCCAAGGCTCCTCTGGGTGACATCCAGTCACACACTTGGACATTCCTATCAGCTCTCCTCCAACCTCGCCTGCCCTGGGTGCATCAGGAGCTGAGACTGATCGGAAGGACCTGGTCTTCCCAGGTAGTCATAGCGGAGCACCTTGTCCCATCCACCCTGGTGGTCTTTGGGCTGGATGAAGGCCTACTGGTCCAGCTGCTGGTGGCTTGCTTTCAAAACTGGATAGCAACCTTTGTGCTTATTGATATCACTGTGCAACAGTGCAGCGGGGAGGCCTGCGGTCTGCTGGGCCTGGAGGAGGGTCATGCTGCTCCAGCTTGGGATGGCAACCCCAGGACCACAGCCAGCCCCACTGTCTCCCGAGGAGAGTCTCCCACACTTGGACCGGCCCCCTTCAGCAACCCTGAAAGAACCAACGCAGACAACCTCCCCAGCACGTTGGCAGCTGCCCTTCATGGAGGTCCCAGCAGACATCCCTCTACCCCTGCTCCAACCCCTTGGGAGCAAGAAGAGCCCCAAGAAGAGCCTGAGGAAGCTGTGATGTGTTCATCTACCTCCAGCTGGGACAGGGGACACTTTCCTGCGAAGCCACAGTGACCCCCAAAAGAGAATGACCGGCAGCCCTGAGGCCTCTTCTCCATCCAAGAAGAGGCCACCCTGATGGCAACACTAGCAAAATGCCACAGGCGTTGCCCAAACCATGGCTGGGCCAGCAGCTGGGACACCAGCCCACCAGGTCTGATCATCAGACAGTGAAGAAAATAAAGGCCTGAAAATTACAGAAAAGTCTCGGTGTTACTAATGGTGTAGGTGCCGTTGCTATCCCCCAACCATGCTGCTTTCTCCCTCTTTTCCTGGAGCTATGCCCAGGAACAGCAACAGGGTTCCTGGATAGGTGATCACCCCATTGCTGGTCTGTTAGAGGGAACTTGGTTAACTGGAGAAGGGAGGAGTTTGCAACCCTGCCTCTTGTGTTGTTAATCTGACAAGAGATGGAGGGAATTTGAGTGTGAATATCTATCAGCAAGTTTTGAATGCTAATTCTAATTGACAATCCTACCTGCAGAGACATCTGAAAAACTACTTATGACATTCAGACACATGTAAATAGTCAACAGAATCTGGACAGCCCTTCCCAGCCACACTTCGTAATTTGGCCAGCTCCTAATTTTGAAAGCTGCTTAAGACCATTTTCCTTTTCAGCTATGAGTTTGTCCCTTGAGTTTCGCCAGTGCCAGTAGCTTCTGAGCTGCTCTGGTTTTAAAATGTTCCAGTTAGTCTTGCTTTTGTTCACCACCTTTACGTTCTCATTACATTGGGTAGAAAGAGAAAGATGTTGTCAAGAAGCCAATTCTCTGCACATCTCCTAGCTGTCTTCATCAAATTGCTTTGCATTCATGTTGAACTGTGCCATAGCTGATTTCCTGGCACACCTGAGCAGAACAAACAGGAATACTTTATTTTTATTTTTGACCATGGGTAAAATCATGCCAATAGTATTTTTGGTGTACTTCATAAAGTGCATAAAGATATTCTCTTGTCATTGGTCTAGACCGTGATAAAACTAGCCTAAACACTCTAATCTGTTCAGATATGACAACCTGAAGCTATACATTTCAAAGGGATACTCTCCACATTAAAAGCAATATTTCCTGAAGAGCAGGTCTATGGAAAAGCTATTTAGAAACCAGAAGAGAACAGAGAATACACTTTACTCATTATCTTAATCTTGGATTTATTTATTTGTTTGGGTTTTTTTATGTCAAGCAGTCAAAACAGCTGGATGGTGAAAGTTAAAACCTGGCAGTGAAAGAGATCATAACAGGCAGACACACACTTTATGTGTTACAGAGAAAAAATGGATTTTATTTGGCTAAGTTACAAGCCTTGGAAAATCACTCTTTATTGAGCTCAGTACATTTAATAATGAGTTTCAATCATGTTACATTTTGGAAGTATAATAAAATTAATTTTGAGAACTTTACTCAAGCAGAGCACAGAAAAGACATAGTATTGTAATGTATGATATATATGCATTTTGAGTTTAAAAAAAACAAACAAACAAACAAATGAGATTACACTGTGCTATTTAAGAAACAATAGTGCAGACACATTATAAGATGTTAATTTTATTCATTACATTGCAATTATGAAAAAAAACTAGTCTGGTGACCATCTTTGGTCCCACGAGTCTAAATGATATAACCTTTTACTGCTTTACTGCTTTTCTAGAACAGTAGGTACAAACACCCTGCTGCTGCTCACTAAAAATATTGAGAATTTTTATGCCCTGTTCTGCTTAATGTCTGCCAGAATTACTGCAGGAGCCAGTTGTGTATTACGAGAAGCAGCCACTTCATTTGTTTTTCCACAATGCAAACAGGCGTTTACAAATTGACCTTGGATTCTAATGCAGCTTAAGTGTGTAGATTATACAGATCTTGAAGCATATGTCTACAACAGCAGCTTCAAGCTGGTTCTGCTTATTTCACACAAGTATTTAAATGTGCATTATCTCCCCCTCAACCCTCAGTGCACCCCATCATAAAGGACATGCAAAGAGTTCAGCTACCATTATTTTGTCTCAGTGCTTCAGCTCAGCGACTAATGAAAACTGTTAGTCTGAACACAACCATTGGCTTGTGATGAGAGCTAGATTCCTTCTTGTTCAAGCTATTTCTAAAGCTGTTTTAAAGGCTCTGGAAAATGTTACTCCAAGGAAATGAGAGATGTAGCAGATTTTCTGTGCATACTTACAAAGATGACCACAGATAGAGAGAGAGAGAGAGAGAGAGAGAGAAAGAAAGTGCATGATTTGAGGATTATGCACACAGCCTTAACTTTTGGCATTTCTAGGGAGTAGTTGTAAAACATCACTGTGCTTTCTGTATGAACAATGGGCATCTGTGGGATTGTACACTCAAAGTGGGGCAATCTGAGAAGCTCCAAGTCTGGCTATACCGACTTCAGTGCAGAGAGAGCAGGAAAAAAACACAAACCTTATCACTGCAAGAAGCCCTAATCACTCTAAGCCAAATTAGCAACAAAATCAGAGTGTCCCCTACAAAACACAACGCTCGACATACATGTTCTCATCAATAGTGTTTATGTCACAGGCAGCACCACATATGGGGCCAATGTAAAAGGTATTTTCCAATTCTAGGAAATTGCAGCGAGTAGTTAAGCTTGGGTGGGATGGGGTTGCACTCTTGTGTATATATACCTGTACATTATGCCTTTGGGAAATGGCCTGTTTCTAGCAAAGCATGTGCACACACTGGATATGCTTCAGATTTCCCTTTCTCTGAGGTGTCCTTTGTAGTTAACTTAAATAACAACAAATATGCCTGCCAAACTTTGCTTTGGAGTTGGCTGCTTCTTAGGTTGCTCTCTGCAGGACCTCCTTTGTCCCTGTCACTAGTTTCCCGTGCTCCAGAGAGGCATTCACAACCCATTCCACATCCAGGACTGATGCCAGAAGGATCCACCTGCTCTGCTTGTTGACAGGCCAAATATCTCTGCATCATTCAAGGAATCCCTAAAGCTTGATCACAACAGTGAGCAAACAAAATAGCCTGACACTTACATGCAAGGTATAGGTGCTGCTGCCTTGTTTCAGAGGTGCTAGGAGGTACTTGTACACTCATGTGCCCTGGCTGACAGAATAGAGTGAAGGGGGAGGGAAGCAGCCAGAGTTTTCTTGGAGTAGTTAATATGTGCATTTGTATGTTCGCTGTTTCCAGGCCTTTTCATCTCCATAGTGGTGTTTGCTGGCTTGAATGTGTGTAAGGATCAGCCCTGCTGTTTTCAATCATGTGACACCTCCCCTCTAAGTCCTTGTCCCCTTCCAAACTCTCCTTCTGTATCTGCCTGTGCTCTAGCCTAGTCATAAACTGGTCATCTAAGACAACAGATAAGTCACTCAGATAGGGTTAAGACACATGACAGGGTTCAAAGAGGACAGTTACTTAGAGATTGCTTCTCAATATGCCAGCTATTTTTCCTTAAAAGTACTGTGTTGGTAATTGCCAATCAAGCAGTAATAAGCGAACTTGAAAACTCATACACAGCTTCAGCTTCTGGTTTTTATAGATTCTGTGGAGCAGTATGGTGAATGATGCAATAGTTCTTCCTGAAGGTTTAATTTGCTTTACTTTTGTTAAAGCGTGTGTCTGCATTACACATGCCAGCATGAACTTAAATGTCCTGGTATGACTATTAAAAAAGTTGTTCCAGGCTACAATGTGTTTTTCCTGCAGCTTGTGTAAGAAAGGGGGCCACGTATATGTCTGAAGTCATGATACTGACCCATTCTCATTTTTTTCACTGTATTCGGGATGCAAGGATGTGAGTATGATTCCTAAACCATTTTCACTGATAACCGTGACTCCAGGCATGTATGATGAGCCTCCAGAGTAGTCCATCTAATGTTATTAAGTTTCTTCAAAGAATAGCTGATCTAACTTCCCTTAGCATGTATATGCTTTTCCAGTGCTTTTCTACAAATATAGTAGCACACAGACAATACCCCGGATCCCCAAACCTTTTCTAATTAAGGTTAAATGTATTCTCTGCTGTAAGTACACACGACTGTCTTTAAAGGAATATAGTATTAAATTTCAGTGTTGCTTAGAAGACAAAATTATAAGCTTGCTTTTGCTTAAGGGAACAGAATGAAAAAAAAAAGAAAACAACAAAAAAACCAGCATCTCATTATGGTAACTTGGTCAGAGAGATGTTAAGTTTCAGCTGTAGCAGAATCTGATGTCAGCCTGGTAATTACTAGGCAGAGTCAATAATACCTCTCCTCAGTATAATTGCAAATCCAGTACAGCCATGACCAGAACTAAATTGCTTGAGAGCAATCAATAGAAATCTCCTGATTGCATTTCCTGGTGTACACATCAGATATAAAAAGGAAAACTGTCCATCCAAGCAAAAGGTCAAGTTTATAAATGAAAACTGCAGTATAAGGCTAGGAAGAAGTCTGTCCACACAGAAGCCTCTAGGTTAACTCTGGCTAGAGGTGACAGGCCTGAATGGGAAGATATATATTTTGAAGGATAGAGGCTCTACCTACATGAACAGTAACTTGATGCATCTAGAGTAGAGCAATAAATTCATGCAGATGATGCTGTGTTCCTAATTTTTGTTCCCTATGTGGTTTGTGGCTTTTTGTCAGACCAAATTAAGACTGTTTCCTCAAACCAAATACTCTCATCACATATGGCTCAGAGCCGTCCAAAGCACCAATCTTCGACTCAGATATCTGCGTTCCTGTAACAGGCTGGATGTCATTAAGTTTGCACCTGGAGTGGAACTTCTGGCTCAGCTTCCTTGGTGAGGAATGTAGTTCAAGTACACCAAAACCACTGTGAAGACCAGAGCAAAGCAGGGTAAGTAGGGAAGCTCTAGGGGTTCATTTTGAAACCTCAGTATTGCTTGAACAAAAATAGTATTGCAGATGCAGCCAAAGACTTGCTCCAGAAACCCTAACTGTTGTCTTCCTAGGTGCTCAGGCCTTTTCCCTTCCTTTTACCTGAACATAAATCCCTGAATAAACACGTTGCCTTTGGTGCCATGTAAATCTCACCACTTGAGTTTTTCCCACAAATATTAAACAAAGAGATATCTAATGTTTTAGTAGAATACAAGATTCATTTTACTTATTAGTCTGATAGAGTCGCAATGGATGAGTTTGATGTTGATGTTGTGGGTGCATTCTTTTTTTTTACAGAAAAAAGGGGTTTTCTGTATTCTTCAGGATTTCAATATAAACATTGAAAGGTGCAGAAACAAAGTCCCTTGAGACTTCAACAAGAATTGCTAGGCACTAGAGCTGTGAAAGTCCAACTGCTTACTTAGTACTCTCAAGAACACTGTGGAAAACAGGCACCTTATAATCTCTGAATTCCCTTTGAATATTTAAAAGGGGAGCTGGAAAGCAGGCTGTTAAATTCTTTTTTTTTTTTTTTAAATATATCTTCATTATTTTCTCCATTTATATTTTGGATTGGTTGAAGGGGTAACACTTACGCATTCTCTCTGCTACGACATTTCCTTTTGGAGATTTCTGTTGCAGTGGATGAGCTTTCTAAATGGACTGGATTTTTCTGAGAAATCTGTTTTAGCATAAAATTTTTCATTTTCTCACTACATCAAATTATATGGCCCACACAGTACACAACACAAAATAAATAAACCTGTACAAAGCTGTGGTGTGGGAAACATCAAGAGTGTTTTAATTTAGGCTGTGCTGACAGGAAATGTTCTTATTCCAGTGTAACTCTGTCATTCTTTTGCCATGTCTTTTGTTACAACTTTATGAACCAAATAATTCCAACAGGTGCCAGATTCTAGATTTTTTTTTTCAGATGCCTTCATAATGCTTTAATGGAAGAAAAAGGTATTCACACCATGAGAGAGTGTTTTGTAGAAATCAGTACAAAATTCTGTTCATTGCTTAACAGAGAAAAAAGTGTGACAGGCATTGCATTTGCATTATGGTATGGATTAAAACAGCAGTCAGAATGGCATCAAAAGGCTGTTAAATAGCTGATAATTTCATCGTGTTGGAATCAACTGTGGAACTACAATGTAGTTGCATTAGTACTGTAATGCTATGAACATTTTCAATTACCATGCTTAACCTTGCTAAAATGAACACTATCAATATAGCGTGGCAGGGAGTAGCACAATAGTAGTCTGCTATTCTCTTGCTTTCTCTCCTTCCCTTGTTTCCTCTTTGCCTACAGTAAGGAAAATATGTAGACTCTTCCCCATACCATTTCTATAGTCTTTTAGCAATTGTTTCCTGCAGATTAATTTATAATTCTGAATTTTGAGAAGAAGGAGACATGAGTGTGTTCCTCCCCGAGGCTATTCACAGGTCAGGAGTTTTAATATAAGATAAAGAGAAGGCTGAGGAATAGACCCAAATGGGAAGGCAGGGAGGCAGAGGTGAGAGTGCCACTAAAGTGTTTCTTCAGCAAAGGTATTTCTTTATGTGGAAAAAGAAAATGACCTATTTCTTAGAGATTTCTTGTTCGTTTGTCTCCTGCAAACAAAAAAAAAAAAAAAAAAAGAAAAAAAAAGAAAAAAAGAGTGAATTTGTGCTATGTGTACATGGCGCACATCCAAACACAGGGCTATATTTCAAGGCAGCCTGCATATGACTGCATTTTTTCCACATATTTGCACTGGTGATAACAGATAATCTCTTAATTTCCTTACATGGATAAATTAAAAAAACAAACAACTTCCAGCAACACTGGTGCTGTTCTTTATACTGTCTACACAGGGCAACTGGAGCTGTGCTTGTAAGGTTATTTAGGCATGAAAAGCAACAGATGATAGGCAGATTTCAGTGAGAGTTAGAAAATTTGTAATTAATGATCTGAAGGCTGATGTGTTGTTAATATTAAAGGCCCTCCAGTGCTTATGTATGTCGGTTGTCTAAATATCATTTAAAATCTGGCATTCCATCAGGGCAGATTTCCCAGTTTTCACTTTCTTCTACCTTTTTTGGGCTATTCAGAAAAAATTAAATCACCTCTATAGATTTCTGCATAGCTTGCTTTCGTTCTTCCTTAGTAATGACATTTCATGCTCACCTCAGGCTGATCAGTCCACAGTAAAAGACAGATAAAAATGGAACAGAGCAGACTAAAGGGACCCAGAAGTAAAAAGTGTTACCAAAAGAAGGGGTAGCTAATTTGGCTTTTTGCAAGGTTCCCAGAAGACTTTCCAGAGGGGGGGTTCCCAAAAGGTGGCATTGTTCTCTATCACTTTGCAGAGTAAAGGGAAAGAAGTCTCCAGTGACAATGAAAAAGAAGTCTGTGTATATGATTGCAATGAGCTTTTAACACAGCAGACAAGTCATAAATGTTAGAGAAAAAAGCTTTTGAGAAAATAAGACTTTCGATCTCTACCAGTTTTCTCAGCCAACTGCTACCAATCCATTTTAACCAGAATATTCCAGAGATTTTTTTACTATATGCTTTTCATCTCTGCTTGCAAATGGGAAGTTACGCTTCCTGATGGCAAATGTCTCCTGTCAGGAGGCTACCCTTTCCATTCTGCCAAAGAGCAGCCTTTTAGGGCAGTTTGTCCTCAAGACACTGGAAAAATTGTGCCTTGGGAGAAGGCAAAAGACAGGATATCAAGTTGTCCTCCATCACTTCACCTGTGGGTTCTTATGCTCAGTTTCCATAACTGCGTGGAGAGTGCATAGTCTCCTGAATATTGCCAAAAAGCTGATTAAGGAGGGGAGAGGGACACTTGCAAAAGATGTCTGTAACATAGACCCAGGGACTCCAGACAAATATTTCCTTCTTTATATTTTGTCAAAGATTAGTGTTGATTTTTGATTCCTTAGTAAATTTATTTTCATTAGAAACTTAAGGTAGTATTTTAAAATAAGCATTTAGTATTACTCTAGACTCTGGAGCGTGCTTGTCACTTCAGTTGTTAAATTCCTAGCCATTCTCTTGCAGTGCAGGGAGGGTCTAAGGAGTTTATCTGTTTTTTTGCCCAAGGCATATCAACTCCTGCAAAAATCTCTTTGCTCAGACATCAGTGTCAAAGCTCACCCTGTAATCATTCATGAGGCAAAGGAGGACAGCATGAAACAAACAGACATCAGAACAGGACATGTTTCCAGGTGCTGTAAAGCAATGGAGAAGGGCTTCTGGGGCAAAACAACCAAGAATTTCCTTGTGCTCCTCTTGATCAATTTGCTGTGGTATCACACTGGTACAGAAAGCATCTGAAATCCTGACTTTGTCATCTATAATGGGGATGTCACTGGTCATAGAGAAAATTTATCTGCGTCAAGAGGACACTGAGATTGCCCCAGAGCACCTCCTGATGCCTGAGCACAGCTGCATCTTTGAGAAAGAGGGCCAGGAACCTGGGAAAAGGGACGTGCTAGAATACGATGTCATTTGGCTGAAGTTGGGCCATCTGCTCAATTAAGATGAAGAAGGAAATCTCATTTGGGAATGAGAGAAGCTGGGACATTTTTATTTTTATTGTTTATCATGGATCTGCTTTCCAATTACAAATATTTAAGACTTCTAAGATATAGCTAGTATTCACTCTAATAGTTAGACTAGAAGCCTTCGTCTTGTCTCTAATTGTAACTGTTTAACTTGATTTGCCAAGGAAATGGAAGGACTTATGGAACTACAATATATTTATATCCCACTCCTATCTGTTCTTTTAACCTCTAAATGTGTCAACTATTCCAGTTTAGTGTGATGAGTTAGAAGGCTCTTTCATGTGCAGGTAAAATGTCTATATTGTCCAAGTGTTGGCTAATACATGCTAGTAATCTAAAAAAAAGTCAAAGCAGGGGTAGTTCTAAAATGAGGTGTATGTGTTGAGATTAAACTTAATACTACAACCTTGTGAAAACATTCCTGTTTTCTTTTTCTATTGTTTGTGCTGTGCATATCATGCATGCAGATTATGCTTTAGTGCTGTCCTTCACAGAGGGACTACTGTTGTGCACTCCTGGCTTGAGTGTCACTGCACACTGGTGTAGCTGACTTAGGCCTTTCACACTGGATCTGAGACTTCCCTGCTGTTTAGTACAATTGGACTTTGCCTCAGAGCTGGAGCCTTAACTACTTTGGACTGCAATGAAATCGAAAAGGAAGGAAAAAAATCAGTAGCTACAGCTGTTCAGTGCCAAGCCAAGTTTCCAACTGTAAGTACAATCCCCCCTTAATACCCTTGGAACTTTCCAGGGCAGCTTTTCAGGTTATCTGATGAGTTTTTAGAAGGAGGGATCTCATACAGAAATCCTGCTCTTTGAGCAAAATGACAGCTGCGTAAGGACCTTGAAAAATTTGGACCTTTCCTTTATGACATCTGTACTCCCTGGGCCAGAAGGATTTAGTAGCAGGAAGCCAGCATTTATGCCTAAGGGGCCAGAAAAATGTTATGTGGAGCCAAGTATTACACTGTCAAACAGCTTTTCTTTATGTTTTACTGTCTGTAGATCTATATTAAAGAGCTTATTTATAAAAAAAAAAAAAAAAAAAAAAAAAAAAAGAAAAGGAGTTCTAAAGTTATCCAACGTCTTGAAATTCAAAATGACCCTATTTTTCCATTGAGCTTTTTGAAATGCTTCCTCAATACCTCAACACAAGACTGGTTTTGCTTTATACACTTTAACACACAATTTGCCTTTTCTATTTATACTTTCCCATATTTTTTTTCTGCTTGGCAACTTCATGCAATCTGACTTCACTAGCCCTTCATGGGCTTGTTGTCAAAAGCATTCAACTCCCTCTGCTCAGCATGTTCACTCCATTTTACCTGCCCTATAGTCTTGTTTATTCTTGTTTAACATTGTTGTTATATAGTTCTTAGATTTTTCAGCTGTACTGGATCTTTGAAAGCTGGCAGGATGAATTGCTTGGTTTCCAGTCTTTAATGTTTATCTCCCCTTGGATCTCACCATCTGTTCCTATTTGGCAGTGTAGGTAAATGATTATACTTTTTAATTTTTTTTACTTCCTTTCATTTGCCCTGTTTCCTGCAGATACTTAGCTTGCCTGTTTCCTCTTTTTCTCTCCAGACATCATCAAGAACGATTTGGTAGCATTTACTGAAACTGATGCATCTGACTGAATTGTGTGTGCTTAAAGAGGCAGAGATGGGGATTTTTCTTCTGTGGTGGTTTATAATGACTAACACATCCTCGTGGTATAATGCAATGACATCCACAAAGTTAAGACTGGGTGTTTTTTTTTTTTTTTTCCTTTCATTACAGCGTATTCCTCTTACACTTCTTCCATTTATTTCTCAGTGTCACACCTTGAACACATCAGCAAGACATATACCAAATAACCTGGGAATTAACATCTGTTCTCTAATTGTTTGATCCAAATATAGTCCAATCCCAACACAGTCACAGCTACCAGAGGTAGTACCAGTCTAAGACCAGTACTTATGAAATGCAGTCTTGAATTTCAAAGACAGGGCACCTCATTTTTCCAATTTTTCACGTTTATGATCAGAGTGACTGGAATCTTTCACTCTCTTCACCTTCTGGACTGCACAGTGTTAAAGGAAGAATTTCAAAACCTGGTTATCTGTTCTGCATGATGACCCTTCTGCATAATATTAAAGGGAAAGGAAACAAGGATGAAAGATGGAATGTGGAAAGGAGAAGGCATTTGTTTTTCTCATATTTATTACACATAGCAGGAAGCTCAGCTTTGAAAAGCTGCCTTCAGTTTTAAAACTGCTGTACTCCTATCCTAGATAACTGTATTTGCAAACATTTGGAGGTACAAATGTTGTCTTTCAGAGCTGGAGATACTATCCTTCATGTGCACAGCATTCCCTTATGGCCTTTTACAGCATTGTCTCAGAGTATCTCTACTTTCATTATTTTTTAAATTTGACATTGAAGTCAAATGGGATCAGCTTGTGTTGTATGCATTAATGAATTACTGAAGGGCAGTTAAGGATCTGCCTCATGAAAGGATTAATCTGAATGAAAACCCACCTGCTGTTCTCTTTTGTCATTCATCAATTGTCCTCAGATTCTTTTCTTAGTCAGACCTATGAAATAATTTGCCAGTTGTTGCAGTCTCTCAGCTATGTCTGTTAAATAAAAGTAATTTCCATACAACAGCTGTCCCTCTGTAGCTTGTGCATAAAAAGCTGGTTGTTGGTCCCCTTCCAAAACCAGCATCTACAGCCATTTGGTGTTCTTGGGAGTGCTCATAAAGATCCCAAGACCAGAGCCAAGCATTTTTCCCCAACTACTGAAAATTTGTTTTCAAACTATGCTATAAAAGTTTTTGCAGTTATCTTTTCCCTCTTTTCTAACAGTTTTTGGCAGGTTCTGTAACTTCATACAGGACCATGAGATTCTTTCAACAGCTTAGCAAGAGTTGCTCATTTATTCTGACTAAAACCAAAGACTCTGTACCAGATGTTACAGCATTTTCTGGACTAGATATTGTGGTCCATAATGATTTGGCTTTCCCAGGTACTGATACTTTCTTGACAATTGCTGTCTTTAACAATTTTGGAAGCAGCTACAGGCTAGCCTAATACAAGAAGACCAGTATATCATATCTGATCTTCAGACTGAATAATGCTTTTTTTTTTTTTTCCATTTTGTGATCTTTCAATTCTAGACTGTGCTCAGAAAATATTAATCAAAACAGTTAGAAGTCTATTACTTGAAAAAAAATCTTTCCCGACTCCAGCTTTGGCTGTTTGACTCAAAAAAGCTTGTCTGCTTTTATTTACTTCAGCTTAGACTAATGGCTCTGCTTGTTGACTTCCCAAGTAAAATGTTTTACTACATTTCAAGCTCTGTGTGAAATTCTGCTGTCAGAGTGCAAAAAAGCAGAGTGACACGAACTCAATCCTTGTTTAGGGCTTGTAACTCATGCAACAAAAGATAGATTCCAAGGCCCTGCTAATGTTCTGTGATGTCTTCTATCATCATGCCCTGGAATACTGTTTCAGACTTGGATCTTAGCATTGCATGAGATGTGTTTGACTTATTAATGTACTGGGTGACAGAAATAAAAATGACCACTTGAATCACTGTGTTCTCTCATGCTTAAATTATCCACGGGGTGCCCCTTGCTCTCTTGTGTGTGTTATGCACTCATGCATCACAATACTGGACGAGAGGAGGAAAAGCAGCATACGTTAAGCACTCTGCTTCAGCACTCAAAACCACACAAGATTATTTGAGTTCAGGCTGGAGTCCACTTTAAATTTCAGTTCTCAAATGACCTACACTAAAACAAAGCCAGAACCACCACACAGTTTATCTGAATTTACAATACCACGTGAAAATACTGCTCCTAATTAAATCAGGTTACACCCTTGGTGAACGGGAGTATCCAGACATATTGATTGTGCTGCAGCTGGTTGAGTTAGGAGATGAGTGACTCCATTTGCACATTCTCAGTCAGTTCCGATTTTCTGCCTTTATTGCTTTTGTAACTGCTGAGAATAACCTGTGTTAACTTGCATCCATTTTAGCCGTTTTGTTTTATTGTAACACTTTTTTTTTTTTCACAGAAACCGGTGAAGGTGTCACTCCTTTTATAGTTGTGCTGGCATTGATGAGGGAGCAGGAGTGAGACAGAGGAGGGGGTGAGCAGATGAGGACAGCAACCTCTTAATTAAGTTAAGCTGTAGCCACAGCACATCTGACTGTGCCCTGAACAATTTTAATTAAAAAAAAAAAAATACAAACGTTGACATGGGGATGGCCAAGAGCCAGGTATGAAATTCTGGCCATGCTGAGCATGCAACTGGGAGGAATTTCCCGGGTCAATGAATCCCATCCCATGTGTTTCCAGGAAAACATTCTTGAACTGATCATGGTCCACATTAAAGTTTATTTGGTCTGCTGACCTGCTACCCTTGAAAGCCAAACATCCCATAGACTTCATTTGGGTTGGGATTTCATTTCATTTCAGGTGATAGTTCAACAAGACTATTCATATTCACAGAAAGTTTCTGAATAACCCTTCAAACTGGCGCCTTCCCCATGACACACCCTGATGACATACCTATGGCTGTGCTGCTCCTTATTCACATCCGCTCAGAGTGCTACCCTCCACTTTATAGAGAAGAAGTAAAATGGCTCTAAAGATTGCCCTAAAAGGTTTTCTGCACATTAAACATGTTCTGCCCCACATCAGTTTTGTGGTTGAAGCCTGTTTCTCAGGAGGTAGGTGGTAGCACAGAAAGTTTTCTTGTTCCTTTTCTTACACAGAAGAGCAGTCTGTGTGCTGGTGATCCAATTTTTCCTCAAGCTAAAAGACAAAGCTGAGAGTGTTAGATAGTGAGGCACTAACTTAGCTTACATTATTTCAACTTTGCTGTTGACTTTGTGCTAGTGAGAGTAGTTTCTTCTTGTTCTGTAGTCTTCTGATTTCTTTCTTGGGCAGCTCATCCTGTTCTGTTGATTTCCATCTGCCAGTGCTGGAGCAATGTTGTCAAAAGAGCTTTGCCCTTTGCTTTCCTAAAATCACACATCTGTGTGTTTCAGCTTGCCTTTCAAGAGAGGACTTTTTGTTTGTTTAGTGATTTTGTCCTTTCTTTACATTTCTGAAAAGTGGCGGAAAGACAAGCAAATGAGATTATTTGCCTGTCTGGCAGGGGAAATGGTCTGATTTAAAAACGGGTGAGCTAAAGATATATTAAAAACTCCAGGAAAATGCCAACATTTGTTCGGATGTTTTTGTTTATTTTTGGAGCTGTGGAATATCCATGATTTTCAGTGTTTTGACCTTTACTTTGAAGAATGTCATAATTGTGCCAGCAAACTCAGCTGTCAATATTTTCATTTCACACCTCTTTATAGGAGTTCATAAGTGACCTATAAAATTGCACATATTGAGCATATGTGGTCTTAGGCAGGAAAAGATTTAATAACTAAATAGATAAATACAAATGTGTCTGTTTAAAAGTTGTAAAGCTACAAAAAAAATTAAATCCATGATTTCAAATCTATTTTACAGTTCTGTAACTCAAAAACAAACCAGTCAGGTTTTTGTTCTTTTAAAGGCAAAATTATTAACCTCTTAGTCTTTAATGTGGACTGATGCAGTGCCTGTGGCCATCATAGCAAATAACCACATTATTGCATTTAGGAAATTAGCTACTGTGTGCTTGTGGTAATTTTGTCTCCATGAAAATAGCTCACAAATTTTAAGCAGACGGGCATATTAAAGGAGAGAGTTCTGCTTTTAGATATACCACATCTTTGTGCATTCACATAGCTTCATCAGAGTGTATTTGAAAGGATCTTTGTCACCCAGATTTAATGTTAAGAGTTTTCTTGCTAAAGGATTCGGAAAAGGAGGAGGGAAGGGTTCTAACTTTCAGAATGCTGTATGTTTTAGGTGGGAAATGAGTTATTTTTCAAAAATTTCTCAATTACTCTCTTCTCATGGTTCATATCCAAGTTTAAATATTAGATAGTAAAAGATTTGAAAAATTTATAACACTATAATTTCCAAACTGATACTGGTGGGGTAAAAACGTTGGTAAGTAGAAGTGATGCTAAAATTATAGGAGCTTTAATTTTCAACTTCCTACTGTCCTCCTTTCTTAAATTATTGGGACCAGTCATCTACCTTAAGCTTCTGAAAATTTAACATGAAATTCTGGTTGATGGGTTGTTGGTTGGTTTGTTTGTTTGTTTTTAATGAAACACACATTTTATTTTCTCCCAAAACTGTGTTGAGTTCAGCACAGTGTTATATGGCAAATACTCAGCTCTACAAGACAGAAGACGAGCAGTGGTATATATGACAGACTGGTGAAAAGATTTTAAGCCATGATGGTAGTGTGGGTGGTAAGCTGTTCCCCTGCTTTTCTGCTCAACAAATATCAAGCAGGTGTGAACAGGGAGAAAAGCAGCATGTGTCCTTTGGGTAAATGCAGTGAGAGATTGGAGTTCTCTTCTAAAGATGGAAGAAGGAACAGTCTTGTGCTTGCCTTTTATTGTCCTGCTCACACAGACATCCCTGAGCAGGGTTAAATAGTAGTGGTGTAATCATTAAGGTGTCCATTTAGGACACATTACTGTTGCTTCCATTTGGGGAAGTATGCCTTAAACAGGTAAAATTTTGTTTTAAAACTTTATTTTAACGAATGAAAAAAGCTAGTGTTGACCCAACCTTGATGATTTCTGAATGTTTGAATGTTTCAGTTTGCACTGAAATCCTAAACTCTAACGTGCCTTGCCCGGTTTTGCATTTCAGTAAAAAGAGTTCACATAGTTCAAGTCCTAAGGTTACATTAATAAGACAATATGTTGAAAATAAAAAGCCACAGTGTTTCTAAATAAACCATAGTATTTCTATGTCTGGAAGACATGACTTTTCGGTGCTATCAAAATCCTATGAGGGTCTTCCATACCTAAGTCCTTTCAGTTAAGTGTTTTAACGATTAACTAATTGATCCCTTTAACATCATGTTAATTCTCTTACAGATGTAAATTACCATACTTTCTCTCTAGAGCTTTGCAGGATGCACAATAAGTCTCAGGAAAATAATGAGTAGAGATGTCATGGAAGCCAGTCTGGAAAAATATTCTTTATCGTACAACTTATGTTGCAGGACTAGGTAAATATTTGATAACTCAAAAAATATGTTAGGTTTTCCAGCATTCACTTACCTCTATTAGAGTGCAAAAATATCCCCTTTCTTTAAAATACATAGGTTTCTTTTTTTCCATTTTGGACAGTACTATAATATGAAACGAAGACTAATGTCAGCCTTTGTATTAGAGCTGTCCACACCTGTAATAACGAAATTCCAAATGCAGTGAAACCCACCAGATTTCCTGACACTTGTTGAATTTTCTGATTTCACTGAGCAATGTACAAAAGTAGGCAGTTTTAAACAGCATATTCTTCATGGGCACTACCTACTGAAGTGCCTGGGGTATCCAGGAGCTGGTGATTCTGCCTGGGAACCTATTTGCAGGTTGTGGTGTTTCATTGGTGCTGAAGAGAGAAAGGAGACTGTTAAAATGTAAATATTTCCATTGGTCCCCTGAGAACTAGGATTGGTTTCCCTGGTTTGGAACAGAGTCCTCCTGAATGGCAATGAAATGGTAAGGATTTCCTTACAGACTCCATATTCCAGACAACTACAAAAATATTGGACTAGTAATGCCAACATTTAATTTTTATGGGCATCACAGGTATTTCACAGATGTACTGACGTCACTGTTTAGTATTTATTTTGAGTCCCCTGACAAAAATGTTGCAGAGAGAGAATGTGCAAAATAGAAACTGCGCCTAGTAGAAGACCATTCTCATCTTACTATATGAGCAACTCACAGACCAATCTGATAAGAAATTAAGTTTTTACGGGAATTATAGATATCTCATCTTAATACACTTTCTTAAACTACTACTATTTCAGCAGACCTGTTTTAACTTCATAGAAAACACAGTCTGTAAATTCAACTTCATCATTGTTCACCTTGGTATAAAAATACTAGTTCATACCATTGTCTTACTGAAGCAGGAGACAATATATGGGCCAGGTAGTACTAACTGAAGATTTTTTTAGCAGAAGGTAGCTAACAACCTAGCCTAAAAAGCTGGAATCCCAGAACCTCTGCACAGCCATGCTGGCATTGCATACTTGGGCTCATTTGTTATACTGTGTGGTAAGAAACTGTTGCCACCCCTTCAAAGTGGCAGAAAAAGAACAACCAACTCTGTTCCTTAACTATGCACACCACTCTTATTGCAAATGGAGCTGGGCCCAAACCTGAGAATCACATTGCTTAGAAAGTAAGAATGTTTACTTCTGCTAGAGAGGAGGCTGCCAGAAATCCTGCAGTTGAATGCCCTAGAGAACAGAAGAGTTTTTCAGTGTGCTCAGAGGATTACAATTCAAAGACAGAAGCCAATGCTGTACTCTCCCAAAAAGCTATTGATTGACTGATGCACTTAGAGGATAAGGACTGAATCCTGTGGAAGGCCAGGGAGCTGAAGACAATCACACATAAAGAAAAGAAAATCCTATTCGTTCCAGAGTTTGAGTCTAGTACTCAAAGTAGAGGACATATATATGGGTGCTGCTGAAACAGGGCTTTACTAAGGTAGTGGAAACACAATATTGTGAAAGCTAGGAGTCTTAGTTATCAAGGACAAGTATATATAACAGTCATATCAATATTTTCTTATTTCCAGCATTTTTCTTATATTAAAGTTTTTTTGTGAACTGTACGGTCCCTCCCTAAGTACACCATTATCATTGATAGAGTGTATATATTTGAACATAACAAAACCCTGAAATTTCCATGTGACACAATCACATCATATCACTCCCTAATTTACTGTTGCTTCAATATGCAGTTTCCTTTTCTTCTTTCACTGCTTAGAACTATCATTATACATCCCTAGTTACTCACCTGTCTCCCCATAAATCAGAGGATGACAAAGAAAATATTTTTGTAACACCTATGTAACCTTATACCTAACCTGTCTCTTGAAAAATGAGCAATACTGGAACTTATGAACTGCAAGGAAAATATACATAGGGAGAGCAGAGCCTTGGAACTGTAAAGTAAAGAAAGAGTAGTATTTCTGTTCTTGGTAGCAAGAATGGTGCAAAAATGGACTTCAACAAAGAATGCCAATGCGCATAAAAGAAAAAAAAAAATATCATTCTAAACTCTTCCTATTAAAGACCCAGACACTATTTCCTATCTTATGGGAATAAGACAGACCCAACAGAAAATAAAAATAAAAATTAAAATTAAAAAAAAAAAAAAAAAAAAAAAAAAAAAAAACACACCAAAAAA
>NW_008607378.1:0-4245 GCF_000691845.1 Merops nubicus | reverse complement strand
AAAACACACCACACAAAATTCAGTTGGTTAAGTCATATTTTTTTTTTTTTTTTCTGTTGTGAAGTGTGTTACCTAAGAAAACAGCAATTCTGTCCAGGTCAGGAGAGAAAAAAATGGGGGTTTCCCCATGTATTGGTCTCTTAAAGTTGTGGGTCTTCTACTTTATGGAGAATATCTTAGCTAACTTTTATCATAGGGAGAACATTCAAAACAGATTCCCTAAAGAGAATATGCAATTACAATGCTAAGCAAAGTATCAGAAAATGGAAACAATTGTTTTTCAGGACTCTATTGTATCTGCAGGATTTAAATACAATTGAAAATGTCATCAGTTTTTATATGTAAGTAGCAAGAGACAAAAGAAACAAAGATAAAGTGATGCACAAAGTGGGAAAAGTCTTTAGGGACATTAAGCCAATTCAGAACAATATGGAAGTAATAAAAAGTCAGTCAACAGACCAAATAACACTTCATGAAAGAAAAGTGCAGACTAGAGCTGAGGCAGTTTAAGAAAGTCTGGATGATGGTACATGCAGCGTGTTTACATAAGAGACTGAGAGATTACAAAACAAGATATGAAATAATTAATGTTGGTTAAATCTCAAAAGGTTTGGAGCTTTGTTTTATTTAGAATAAACAGCAAGAGGGCGGGCTGATTACCCAGATATTCTCCATGGCTTCAAGAAGTTGACAAACAAAACTAGAAAATGACACAAAGGAAGAATATACACAGAAATCCTTACACTTTCCTCTTTCAAATGTCCCCTCCCTCACACGCTGACATACTTGTTAATGTTTCTCAGAGCACATACAAACTGGTAATGACCCTAAGGTTTCTTCAAACATCCTGATTCCCAAGTAGCATTTGAGTTACGAATGATAGTTGACGTGTTCTTCTTCTGGCACAACCAAGTCCACTTTTAAAAACTTCTAGTTAGGGAAACATGTATTATTACTAAATATGTGTATATGGTTTTAGACAGATAGACAGACAGACAGGCAGATAGATGCAGACAAAGTGGAGACGTAAAGCTGAGGAAAAGTGAAACATCCGAATTTTAGCGTGATGTTTTTTTCAAAGACTAGAGGGAATGAGGGGACAGGATAGATCCAAATAATAACAAAGCTTAAGATGCTTGATTAATTGTCAGCAGATGAAAATGCAGCAAATTGTTGTCAACAGAGCTGCAAGGGGGGAAAGAGAACAAGATGGGTTAGAAGTTCTGTGTCTGGCTGAATTATGGGTGTTACATATGGGTGTTACATTTAAGGCCCCAGCACAGCAACTGCCCTGTCAATTGTGCAATTGAACTTTTAGAGGCTGAGCTTAGAAAACATTGTGATCATGAGTCTTGGGTTCCAAATCGTTCTCACATCACCTTTTGGGTGTGTGCCAGAAAGTTCTCTAGTTTTCCTTTGCCTGTGTTTCTTGGTTTTGCCTCATTACAGAACTGGGACACCGCTCAGGCAGGAGTTTGGGTTTTGTTGCTTGCAGTGATACAGCTGAGTTAGGAACATCAGCAGTATAGCTTCCAGGGCTGAAAGCAGTGAGTAATCTGAGAAAGCAGTGAGTAATCTGAGAATGTAAAGATTGTACCTCAGTTTTTTAGTAATGTATGGGCTTGGAGATACCAAAGGAATTGTATCCACTCTTCTCTCCCCCTTAGCATTTTCTGAACATTTGCCTTTTCTGCCTTTCTGGGACAGATGCACAGATCACTAAATCTTCTCCAGATGTAACTCTATTTCTGCACTTCATGCTATCTCTGCATTTTACAGTGAGGAATGTGGACTATCTCTCTGCCAGCAGTACAGCTATATTTACTCCAGATAATACTGGTCTCTCCCACTATCTGTATTCAACCTCTCCACTGACATACTTGCCAAACCTTGTAGCTGACCCTTTGTACTACTACTCAAGAAAATCTTTTAAGGTGCTTTCTGATAAAAATGTTGATGTATATGATAAAATCTGTGTCATTTGATGGCTTATCAACTATTTCTTTGTACAGATAAATGTTGTATTTACTTAATGTTGTGTTAAAATTGCTAGAAATGTATCTTCCAACCCATCACTGGCTATATTGCACTGCTCTGTTACATATATATGTGTGTGTGTATATATATATAAGTATATATATACACATATATATATAGTGTACTACTAAAGGCAACTTTCACATCCCTGAATGGTGTTTGAATGTTCATGTGTCAGGATGGGCTGGTTTGCATTGGCTTTCCATATCACTAATGAAGAGAGAGAAATAAAGTATTTTGAGTGTTGCCTGAACCATGAGTTCCCATCAGGTGCTCTGAATTACTCTGTGGAGGAATTCCTCTCTCCTGCTGCTGGCTATACAAAGCGTCTATGGAGATTAGCATCATAAACTCAGTGCCTAAAATCAGTCAGTGTAAATGTTCAACACTATTTCTGCTACCAAAAGTGTACTGTGAAGTTTCTAAAGCAACTGCAAACACAGTATTTTTCACAGGCTTCCATGGTACTTTGTTTCAGCAGTGAGAATGACAAACTCCTGCTGGAAAAGACGGTACACTGGGCGCATCTGCTGTGAAGCCTGATCCCCCTCTTAAGGAAACCTGTTAAACTGGAAAGAGATGAGCACTGGTAGGAGAGAAAATACAGATAACAGACACAAAACTAACTGTTTCCATGAGCAGGAAACTGACGTAAGCTTCAAAGCGAGGCCATGTTTCAAGCCTGCACATATTTCCATAGCTGTTGCCAGATATCAGTTCTAGGAATCTGTAAACAGCGAAGCCCACATCCTACTTTTGGCTTTGCTGAACAATTCTTTCCATGAGGTCTTTAAACAACTAGGAAAAAAACCGAGAAGTTGAAAGGGATCATGGTACATGAGCATATTCTCAAAGTATTTATCAAGCAGCTAAAGCTATGAGTTTAAGCATGCAAGTTAAAGAAGAATTGATGATTTCAAAGTGAAAGAGGGCATGTAGTCAGCTATAGCAAATTTTAAGTTACTTTTGATGTAAGCTTTCCTTTGATTGCGCTCCTGGATTTCCTGTTGTTTCAAAACGTGTTCCAGATTTTGCATGTCTGTTTTCCTAGAGGGTTAAAATGATTCACCAACAAGACACATTGCAAAAAAAATTTCCATCCTTTTTATGTAGAAAATGTGTTTCTATTCTTTGTGACCTTATCCATAGGCTCTGTTCACTTACGTTTTGCACCATTGAGCATTTTCTTTTTTTGCCACTAACAGCAAATTTTCATTATGAATGATTGTAATTGTAATTTATTCTGTTTCTAATAACACAGTTTGAGTCAAAATGAGTGACATCTGTGGGGAGGGGATTACAAATGTACTTACTTTCTACTCCATGAGTGTTCTACAGTGGGCAGGTTTGTTGGTAGTCTTTAAAAAACAAAACAAAACAGAACAAAACAAAACAAAACACAAACAAGGAATTAAAGAGGTTGGAGAGTTTCAAGACAGCTCAGCTCTGAGAAGAATTTAACAGCTGTGAAATAGCTGCATACCTAAAAAGTCCTGCAGACTGTGAAGAAACCCAGTATCCATCCAAGCGATCTTTGTATAGTACTTTACCTAATAGACAATAAGGGGGTTCACTCAGTTCAGGACGATTTTATGTGAAATAGCCTTGTGAATTGCACTGTATGTGTCTGCAGCATGGCCTAATAGTGGTAGGATCTCTCCAGGCTTCTGAACGCTTTTGGCAGATTGTATGACTCTCAGGCACCAATTCTGTGAATCACTGGGGACTGACTGAAGGCTAAGCACATTTCAGTTCACATTGCCACACACTTGGAAAGCTAGACCTCACTCTAAGAGTGTTGCAGTCATACAAATAGTAATCACCACAGCAAAAGACTGAGCAATCATTTGTGGCTGATTGTGACTGTTTTCTGAAATAAACAGAATTTGGGAATAAAACCAAAAGTGTACTGTACAATTCAAACAAAACTACAATAAAATGTATGTAATTAATTTATAAACTACAGAACAAAGTGCTGCATTCTAGTATTTTGATTATAATTTCTTTTTATCATTTTTTTCATGTAAATATTCATAAAATATTCAGCAACAATCTCATTACTTTTAACTAGAATATACAATGGAGACAGCTGAGAAGCAAAGGGGTTTCTGTCAGACTCCGTAGTCTACCTTCAAAAGTGTTGTATGCCTTTATGACTGAGAGCTGATTTTGTTTTTCAGAAACAGTGTGAACAATGCCTAATAATAA